>NW_026111506.1:20000-157500 GCF_024679095.1 Eriocheir sinensis | reverse complement strand
AGAAGCCACTCGACACCTCTTGAAGCATTCTGGCGGCGACTTGAATGTGGAGCGATTCTTAGAACACAGTCTGCTGCCTTTTAAACGTGTTCCCTTGCTTCCCACACGTTATTCTCTGCTTGTCCTTCGCTTGGCTTGATGTGCTTGTAATACACGTCAATTTCAATACATTCCCGCCTCTTTATACCTTCCATATTATCCTTTCAAGCTTGTAACACGATCTACTACTACTGAGGCGTGTTCCCTTGCTTCCCACACGTTATTCTCTGCTTGTCCTTCGCTTGGCTTGATGTGCTTGTAATACACTTCAGTTTCAATACATTCCCATCTCTCTACCTTCCTTCTTATCCTTTCTAGCACGCAACACGATATACTGCCACTAATACGTGTTACTTTCCTTCCTACACGTTATATTCTGCCTGTCCTTTGCTTGATATAACGTCCTTTTGTAGTCCTTCAGTTTGTATGCGTTCCTTATCAACCTTCTATTCTGCCTACCCGATAAGTCTTTCCTTCCTTCCTACACGTTGCTCTCTGCCTGGACTTTGCTTGGCGTGATGTACTCTAGTTTGGATACATTGCCGTCTCTTTCTACCTTCCTAATAAACCTTCCCTGCCTGTACCTCAAAATGTCTGCCCTGATGTGCTTGTAAGACACTCCTGTTTGTATATATTCCTTCGTCTATTTCTATCTTTCTTCTTATCCTTCCATGCCTGTATCTCAATCTGTTCCTACACTCTGCTTGGCGTGATGTGCTTGTAAGACACTTCTGTTTGTATATATTCATTCGTCTATTTCTATCTTTCTTCTTATCCTTCCATGCCTGTATCTCAATCTGTTCCCACACTGCTTGGCGTGATGTGCTTGCGTGACACTTAAGGTCATTCCACCGTTAATTTCTACCTTATAAACCTTCCCAGCCTGTACCCCAGTCTCGGTTAATACTCTGCTTGGCTTGATGTGCTTTTACGAGACTTCAGTTCATTCCCTCGTGTCTTTCTAGCTTTCCTTTTATTTGGCGTTACGTTCTTTTACGAGGCTGCAATTTGTATACATTCCCGTGTCTTTCTGGCCGCCTTCTTCTCCTCCACGGTCTGCTGCAGCCCTCCCACCGTGTCTAGTCCACACCCATCACCCACTGCCGTCCTCAACTCGCCTTTTGGCACGCTTTGAGTTTAAGTGGAGGCTAGTTTCTATCGTCGTTTTCATCCTTTCTTTTTTTTCTCTTTTTTCCTTTATCTTCCTTGTTATTCTTTCTTTCTTTTTCCCTTCTTTTTTTTTTCTTTCTTCCTTCATTCATTCTCTCCTTTCTGTGTTTATTCATTTATATCCTTCCATCTTTTTTTCTTCATTCCTCTGTTTTTGCTTTGCTTGTCTTATTTTTTTTTCTTTTTTATGACAATTTGCATCTCCGCTACTTTCTTTCTTTCTTTCTTTCCTTCCTTCCTTCCTTCCTTCCTTCCTTCCTTCCCACTCTCTTTCTTTCCTTCCTTCCTTCCTTCCTTCCTTCCCACTCTCTTTCCTTCCTTCCTTCCTTCCTTCCTTCCTTCCTTCCTTTCTTTCTTTTCTTTTTTGCTTACTTGTTTTCTATCTATCCTTCTTTCTTCATCAATCCATCCATTCATCCTTCCTACCTTCCTTCCTTCCTTCCTTTCTTTCTTTCTTTTCTTTCTTGCTTACTTGTTTTTTTATATCTTTCTTCATCCATCCATCCATTCATTCTTCCTACTTTCCTTCCTTTCTTTCTTTCTTTCTTTCTTTCTTTCTTTCTTTCTTTTTTTCTTCATTCATTCATTCTTACCTTCCTTCCATCCTTCTTCCTGCCTTCTTTCCTTCCTCACACACGTCAACTCACCTGCAAGAAGAAAAAGAGAGAAACAAAATTACCAACACGTTAAATATAAACAAAATACATATAAAAATAACTTCCAAAACCCATTCCGTAAGCATTGTATTATCATTTATCTGGGTCGCCATTCCAACTGATACTGTTATAAATTTCCAGTCTCTCGGTTTCTTCCTCTGCCTCCATTTTAATAAGCGCTGAGGGTTCCCTGACATGCCGTAGTAAAGACACGTCCCCTTGATTCAAACAGGTGCTCCCTTATGTATATGTGTTACACTCACAGCAAGCTTCACTACCTCGCTACCCTCACCACCAGGATATAGAGGTACACGGTCTCTATAACCATTTGCCGAAGTAGCCTAGACACGAGTTCCCTTAACTTCTAATAGGTGTTCACTTTTCTCTATGTGTTACAGTCCCCGGCACCACCACAGCCTTCACTACCTCGCTACCCTCGCCACCAAGATACAGAGAGGGTACACGGTCTCCTATCTCTGTACCTAGCTCCCCACATGTAACCTCCCTCGCCACGCTGCCTATTTGTCTACCGGCCTATGACCGACAACAGAGAACGAAAACAAGTATTCGGACACCCCAATCTACAGAGCAATTTGTAGACGTCACACAGCCACTGCACTGTACTGTTACTGTGTGTGTTTCTGCGTAGGTTCCTATTCTCAGGCTCTCTCGGCTCTCACAGCAACGCTTTTCAAAGGCCACAAATGATATAAGTCGAGTTCTCGTGAGTGTTTTTTTCATATTCCTTGTGCAGACGCCTTGTTAAACTATCCCTAAGCTCATCAAACTACCCATGGAAATACTAACACAACCTCCACGAAAGCCTTATCAAATGTGGGTGTGTAATCCCAGAAATGTTTGAAAATATGGGCATAAAACATTCATCTAACAATGCGAGGGAGACTAAGACCCATATTCTCAAACATTTCGGGGCTTACACACCCACTTTTGATAGGGCTTTCGTAGAGGCTGTTATTTCCATGGGTAGTTTTATGAGCCAAGTGGTAGGTTGACAAGGCTTCTGCACCATGAACGTAAACACTCGCCTAACCTCCTTCGTGACCTTGGAAACTACTTGTGAGACAGCCAAAAGTGTCTGAGAGATTACGAGACTTTGTAAACCTCATCAGTAGACCTAAAAAATGCATAAAATACAAAAATATAATAAACGGAGCCCACCGCGTCTCATTTCCATATAAATTCAATCCACACAATCATTAAACGGCGATAATTCCACTCGTATATCCGATTAGTTTAGTGCGGCTCATTCATATGGAAGCCGGACAGACCGATGCAATGTTTATGACGGCGGCGGCGGCGATGAGGGGGCTGGGGCAGGTGGGCGACGGAGGAGGAGGAGGAAGAGGAAGTAGAGTGGGAGAAGGAGGAGAAATATCAGTGGAAGAAGGATGAAGGTGGTGGAAGAAGAAGGGAGACAGAGAAGGTAGAAGAAAAGGAAGAAATGGAGGATAGGAGGAGGAGGAGGAGGAGGAGGAATACATAGGAAGAACAGACACCAGAAGACCTGTCGGTCCATGACACATACGAAAAAAGGTCAGTAAACATTGTATGTAGTTGATTCTTAAAACATTATAAAAGCTAGTATTTAATTGGACTCCTCACGATGGGGTGAGGTGTAGTTTCAGGGGTTACAGGTAGAGGCTCGATCCTCGTTTACCTTCGGTACGGGTGTACGCTCCAGTATCCTGTTAACCTTACTGTTCCCACACCTCACTCATCAGATGTATGTTGCATACATTAAGTTTTTTCTTTACTCTGTTGTTAACTTACGCTACTTGTAATCTAAGCTGTGAGGGAAAATAACATGACTTCAGGTTGTAATCGTGCTGCAGTGTGCCTGGAACATACGGAAAAGGGAGTAGGAGGGCGAGGAGGAGGAGGAGGAGGAGGAGGAGGAACACAAAGGAAGAGGAAGAGGAGGAGGAGGAGGAGGAGGATCTGTGAAATAAAGGAGATAAGAAGAAAATAAAAGTACAGGAGGAAGAACAGGAAAGGAAAGAACAGGAGAAGGAAGATCAGTGGGAAGAAGAAGGAAAAAAACAAAATTATAAGAGGAGGAGGAGGAGGAAACATGGACGGGCAGGCAGCAGAAACCCTGTTGGCTCATTACAAGGCTGCCTGCTTTCAGTGATTCAATCAATCCGTCAGCCACGGGAGTAGCTTGCGGGAAGGATTAAAGCACTTGTGTATTTTTTTTTTTTTTTTACAGCTAAGGAGACAGTTCAAGGGCGTAGAGAGAAAAAAAAAAAAAGCCCGCTACTTACTGCTCCTGAATAGAGATCAAAGGAGTGTCCAAAAGAGAGGTAAATTTCGGGAGGAGATGTGTCCTGATACCCTCCTCTTGAAAGAGTTCAAGTCGTAGGCAGGAGGAAATACAGATGAAGGAAGATTATTCCAGAGTTTACCAACGTGAGGGATGAAAGAGTAAAGATGCTGGTTGACTATTGCATAAGGGGTTTGGACAGAATAGGGGTGAGCATGAGTAGAAAGACGTGTGCAGCGGGGCCGCGGGAGTGGGGGAGGCATGCAGTGAGCAAGTTCAGAGGAGCAATCAGCATGAAAATATCGATAGAAGATAGAAAGAGAGGCAACATGGCGGCGGAATTTGAGAGGTAGAAGACTATCAGTATGAGGAGGAGAGTTGATGAGACGAAGAGCCTTTGACTCCACTCTGTCAAGGAGAGCTGTGTGAGTGGATTGCCCACACATGAGATGCATACTCCATACGAGGGCGGACAAGGCTCCTGTAAATGGATAGCAACTGTGTGGGGGAGAAGAACTGGCGGAGACGGTACAGATCACGCCCAGCCTCGAGGAAGCTGATTTAGTAAGATATGAGATATGAAGTTTCCAGTTGAGATTTTGAGTTAAGGATAGACCGAGAATGTTTAGTGCTGAAGAAGGTGATAGCTGAGTGTTGTCGAAGAATAAGGGATATAATTGTTTGGAAGATTGTGTCGAGTGGATAGGTGGAGAAACTGTGTTTTTGAGGCGTTGAAGGACACCAGGTTCCTCTTGCCCCAATCGGAAATAATAGTAAGGTCTGAGGCTAAGCGTTCTGCAGCCTCCAGCCTTGAATCGTTAAGTTCCTGTGGAATGGGTCTTCTATTAAAAGAAGTTGAGTAATGCAGACTGGAGTCATCGGCGTAAGAATGGATAGGACAGTTCGTTTTGGAGAGAAGATCATCAATGAACAACAGAAAGAGTGGGAGATAGGACAGAACCCTGTGGGACACCACTGTTAATAGGTTTAGGGGAAGAACAGTGACCGTCCACCACAGCAGAAATAGAACGGTCAGAAAGGAAACTGGAGATAAAGGTACAGAGAGAAGGATAGAAACCGTAGGAGGGTAGTTTGGAAAGCAAAGATTTGTGCCAGACCCTATCAAAAGTTTTTGATATGTCCAGCGCAATAGCAAAGGTTTCACCGAAACGGCTAAGAGAGGATGACCAAGAGTCACTTAAGAAGGCTAGGAGATCACCAGTAGAACGCCCCTTGCGGAACCCATACTGGCGATCAGATAGAAGGTCAAAAGTGGAAAGGTGCTTTTGAATCTTCCGGTTAAGGATTGATTCAAAAGCTTTAGATAGACAGGGAAGTAAAGCTATAGGGCGGTAGTTTGAGGGATTAGAACGGTCACCCTTCTTTGGCACAGGCTGTACAAAGGCATACTTCCAGCAGGAAGGAAAGGTAGATGTTGATAGGCAGAGACGAAAGAGTTTGACCAGGCAGGGTGTCAGCACGGAAGCACAGTTTTTAAGGACAACAGGAGGCACTCCATCAGGTCCATAAGCCTTCTGAGAGTTGAGGCCAGAGAGGGCATAGAAAACATCATTTGGAAGAATTTTAATAACATGCATAAAGGAGTCAGAGGGAGGATGAGTAGGAGGAATATGCCCAGAATCGTCCAAGGTGGAGTTCTTACAGAAAGCTTGAGCGAAGAGTTCAGCCTTAGAGACAGATGAGACGGCAGTGCTGCCGTTAGGGTTAAGGAGATGAGGGAAAGAGGAGGAAGTGAAACTGGAGGAGATATTTTTGGCTAGATGCCAGAAGTCACGGGAAGAATTAGAAGAAGCAAGTTGTTGACATTTTCTATTGATAAAAGAAGTTTTGGTAAGTCAGAGAATAGATTTGGCACGATTCCGGGCTGAAATGTAAAGGTCAAAGTTAGCGGGTGTTCGAAGGCCCTGGAATCTTTTGTGAGCTGCCTCTCTATCTTTAATAGCACGAGAACAAGCGTGATTAAACCAAGGCTTTTTAACATGAGGAGTAGAGAAAGAACGTGGAATGTATGCCTCCATTCCAGAGACAATCACCTCTTTGATGCGCTGGGCACACACAGAGGGGTCTCTCTCCTGGAAGCAGTAATCATTCCACAGGAAATCGGAAAAGTACATCCTCAGCTCGTCCCACCGAGCTGAAGCAAAATGCCAGAAGCAACGCCTCTTCGGTGGATCCAGAGGATGTACAGGAGCGATAGGACAGGATACAGAAATAAGGTTATGATCGGAGGAGCCCAACGGAAAAAACAGTTTGACAGGGTAAGCAGAAGGATTAGAGGTAAGGAAGAGGTCTCGAATGTTGGGGCTGTCTCCAAGACGGTCGGGAATACGAGTAGGGTGCTGAACTAACTGCTCTAGGTCGTTGGGGAGAGCAAAGTTGTAGGCTTGTTTACCAGGCTGGTCAGTGAAAGAGGATGAAAGCCAAAGCTGGTGGTGAACATTGAAATCTCCTAAGATGGAGATTTCAGCGAAGGGAGAGTGAGCCAACATGTGCTCCACTTTAGAGTTCAAATAGTCAAAGAATTTTACATAGTTAGTAGAGTTAGGTGAGAGATAAACAGCAAAGATGTATTTAGTAATAGAATGACAATGAAGTCTTAGCCAGATGGTGGAAAATTCTGAAGAGTCAGTTCACTCCCGATGCAGCAAAGTGCCGATCAATGCGTTTCTTGAAGGAGTTGATTGTCTCTGCGCTAACTACTTCTGCAGGAAGGTTGTTCCAGTGGCGAACAATACTATTCGAGAAATAACTCCTGCCGATGTCGGTATTGCTTTTCTTGAACGGTTTTTCCATTGTTTCTTGTCCTCGGGTTAGTTTGTAGCGTGAGGAGTTTGGAGTGATCAACATTGCTGAACTTTTGCTAAGGAGGAGGAGGAACAAAAGGAAGAATTAGGACCAGAAAGATAAAACAAATGAGACAAATAGGAAGTGTGTAGTGGCGGGCGACGGACGGCACTCGTGGGAACGGCGGCCCGCACCTCAACCCTGCCGGCAACGTGACCAGCGGACTACCTGACGCCGCTACAGGAAGGGCC
Source organism: Eriocheir sinensis (assembly GCF_024679095.1). Taxonomy (NCBI): domain Eukaryota; kingdom Metazoa; phylum Arthropoda; class Malacostraca; order Decapoda; family Varunidae; genus Eriocheir; species Eriocheir sinensis. The sequence continues at coordinate 150,295 of NW_026111506.1, read as the reverse complement.
GCTGAGGGACGATGATGATGACCAGTGCTTTCCTGCTGCATCCTCGTCGTCCTCCTCCTTCTCCTCCTGTCTTGTGTTGTTGTGTTGTACCTACATATCGGACACTATCACCATCACCATCATCACCACAAACCACCACCACCATCATTAAAACAGGAAGGGGCGCTGAGGGATGATGATGATGACGAGTGCTTTCCTGCTGCATCCTCGTCCTCCTGTCCTGTCCTGTGTTGTGTTGTGCTGTGTTGTGTTGTGCTGTGTTGTCCCTACATATCGGACACTATCACCATCACCATTGTCGTCACCATCACAAACCACCACCTTCATCAAAACAGCCAAAACATTATAGTCTTTTTGTTTCTGTTTGCGACGAAAGTTGCCCAAAACAAACAAATATTGCTGTTGGTAAAATAGTCAATGCCTTTCAATCTTCTTATTTATTTTTTGTTGTGTGGGGAAAATTACGAAAAAAAAAAAGATTCCCGCTAGAAAAATAGTTGATACATTTTAATCTTTATGTTCTTTTTGTGTGGGGGGGAAATTACCGCGGAACGAGACCTTGATGTTGTTGTTGTTGCTGTTGTTATAGTTACAAAGTGTTGCCAAATATGTACTAGAGAACACAGAATAAGGGCAGAAATCTATAATCCTGCCAGTAGAGAAACGTTAACGTGCGCGAATCAACCACATAACCCAACATAACATATACAGTAGCATAACATACTACAGCATAATATGAGATAACCGAACTTCTATCCTAATCTAACATAACATAAGATAACCCAATATAACATAACAGTATCAACATAGCATAACATAACATAATACAACAGAACATAACAATAACCAACACAGCAACCCCGCACCACACTTATTTCCAGCACCTTTTGACAGCCTCGAATTTACCCCTGACAACAGTACCACCACCACCACCACCACCACCGTTATTACCTCCACCCCCATCACGCCTATACAGCACTTTCACCCGGCACCATTAATCAATTGGATCACCACCACCACCACCACCACCACCATACACAATTACTTTCATAACCATCGTCACCACCACTAGGCTAACGTCATCAGTAGGGCTAATAACATCACTTCATCACCAAGAGCACCACCACCACAACAGTCATCACTACCACCATCACCACCACCACCAAAACCACAATCACCATCACCACCACCACCACCACCACCACCCTCTTCTCCAACACAGAGAGAAAAATGGGAGGATAAGTTCATTGCTTCTCCTCCTCCTCCTCCTCCTTTTATTCATATTATTCCTCTTATTCCACCCTTCCATCATTGCCTGCCTCGCTTTCTCTCTCTCTCTCTCTCTCTCTCTCTCTCACACCTTTTATCTCGCTGTCTCTATCCATTTCCAACTCTATTATCTCTACAACTCTATCACACACCCGGCGCCTTTATTTCCCTAAGTTTACTTACAGGACATGAAAAGCGCCCGTGCATCTAGGTTTTCCTGGTGCTGGGTTGCTATTTACATATCTTTTTTCATCGATACAAAACATGGAGTAGTGTTACGTGGTTGTTGTTTTTCATTATTCTCATTTTTGGGGTCACTATGTTTTTTTTTCGTGTTTTCTGTCATTCTGTGCTTTTTGGTGTATTTTTCTGATTTTTTATGTTACTGTTCTGTTGTATTTTTTCGTTTTCTGTCATCTTTTTTTTTTCTTTTTTTGCTTGTTCTATTTTTTGTTCTACGTTGTTGTTTTTCGTTTTTTTGTCTATTTTGTCATTGTGTTTTTTTTCGTGTTTTTCTGTCGTGTATTTTTTGTAGTTTTTTTTGAGGGGAGCACGTTGTATTTCCTTGTTTTTCAATATATTTTATTTTTTGTCATCGCCTTTCTTCTGTGATGTTTTGGTCGTTTTTTCATTATTCTCATTTTTTGTCATTCTGTGTTTTTCTGTCATGTTTTTTATAGTATTTGGGGGAGCACGATATTTCTTCCTTTTTTTTGTCAGCACGTTTCTTTTGTGATATTTTGGTGGGGTTTTTTCCTCTTTTGTCATAATCTATTTTCTCATTTTTTTTGTGTCACTGTGTTTTTTCGTGTTTTGTCATGTTTTTTGTAGTTTTTTTTGTGAGCACGTTTTTCTCCGTTTTTTTTCATGATATTTTTTTGTCAACACGTTTCTTTTGTGATGTTTTGGTCGTTTTTTTTTCCACTTGTCATAATCTATTTTCATTATCCTCATATTTTTCTTGTTTTTCTGTCATTTTTGTCAGCACTTTTTTTTTTCCTTTTTTTTCATTATACTTTTTTGATCAGCACTATTCTTTCGTGATGTTCTGGTCGTTTTTTTTTTCCTCTGTCATAATATATTTTCATACTCCTTTTTTCCTACGCTTATCCGTCGCCCGAGTCATCGATAATTACTGCATTAGTTTCATCACCACCAGCCAGTCACATCACCGCGCTATACATCCGCTCTTTGTCATCACGGTATAATTTTTTTCGGCCGATCAGTGGCGCAGTGGTTACCGTCCCTAACTACGAATCCGCGGCCCCGAGTTCGAATCCCGGCCTGGGCAGTCGGCGTGCAGCCCACCCAGCTGTTCATTCTTCCTTTCGGGGCGGTGGATAAATGGGTACCTGGGGAAACCTTGGGAAAGGTAAACTGTGGTAACCCGGATATCACAATGACTAATTTAAGGGTTCTCCCCACCACCACCACCCTCCTTCCTTCTCTCCCCCTCTTTCCTTCTCTCCCCTTCCCTCCTTCCTTTCTCTCCCACTCCCTCCCTCCTCTCTCCCCCCTTCCCCCTCTCCTTCCCTCTCTCCCTTTCTTTTTCCCTCCCTCCTTTACTCTCTTCCCCCTCTCCCACTTCCTAAAAGGTCAACGGGACGGAGATGAGCACCGCCGCCACGCGCATATATAACGTATGCTCCCAACTATACAGCCTTTATCTTACACCTTATTCTTATTACATACGGTAAAGAAAACAAACAAAGAGCAAAAAAATAAATATAAGAAGCCCATCAGGAAAACAACACGAGGCCAAAAAAGTATTACCAATTTAGGCTGTCGTGGCAATTTCTCCTTCACTCGACACCAGATATATGATGAGGAAGGCGTCTATGGAAGGGGGGGGAAGGAGGAGGAGGACGAGGAGGAAACTGCGGTGGTGATGGAGGTAGTGAAGTAATATTGATGACACGATGAGAAAGAATGATATGAAGGGAACGATGAGACGATAGTGGAAACATAGTAAGGAAAAGAAAGGAGGTAAAGAGAGGTGAGGGAAGGAGGAAAAGACGATTAATTAAGGGAATGATGTGGTAAGAGTGGCAGGCGAGAGGGTGTGGATGTGGAAGTGATGTGGTAATACTGTGGTTAGTGTTGCTGTTGTTGTTGCTGGTGATGGTAGTAGCGGTGGTGATGGTTATGGTGGAGGTGGTGATGGTGGTGGTGATGATGGTTATGCTGGAGGTGATGCTGGTGGTGATGGTGATGGCGTTAGTGGTGATGCTGCTGGTGGTGGTTGTGGTGATAATGCTGGTGGTGGTCGTGGTAGTGGTTATGGTGGTGATGTTAGTGGTGTTGGTTAGCAACCCACACACACACACACACACACACACACACACACACACACACACACACACACACACACACACACACAAGGCTCCTTCGCACGCCGCACACACACGTCGAAACAAATCAGGCAGGAAAGGAGGATCAGGAGCCTTAATCACCCAGACAGACCAGAGACCGACCACTGTGCCCGGCAAAATAAGGAGTGATTTACAGGACGCTGGCAGAGTGTGGACCAGTGATGGACGGTGCAGAGGTGCGGAATTTTTTTACAGCAAAGGAAGCAGGAATCACATTTTCATACGCTTCACTGCTTACACACTCACATTTGACAGGGTTTTCGTAGGAGTATTGGACATTCCTAGAGGCACTGTTATGACCCTGGTGGTAATTTGAAACCTCTTCTGTACCATGAACGTGAAAAACACCCATGAAAACCCGATGAACCTCTATTTTGGCCTTTAGATGACATGAGAGGTGGAAGCGTCTGAGAATACCACCCCAGCTCAAGGGAAAAAAACACAAAGAAACAAACAACAAAAAAGTAAAACGCTAAACACAACTCTTACAAAAAAGAATAGAAAAGGGCAAAGAATAACAAAGTAAGGGACATTTAATTGAGAAAAAGGCCCATTATATAAGACATTGGAAAGCCTACCCTAGCCGTAGGTTTTTTTTTTTCCTTACCGGTTGGGAAGCAGCTCATGGGCATAAAAAAGTGTAGGAAAAGGTGGAACGAAAAAAATACATACATCTACATTTGATAAGGCTTTCCTAGAGGTTGTGTTAGTATTTCCATAAGTTGTAGTTCTATAAGCCCAGTGGTAGTGTGACAAGGCTCCTGCATAATGAGCATGAATAAAACTCTCATGAGAACGCGACTAACCTCCTTTGTGACCTTTGGAAATAGATGTTGTGAGAGCCAGAAGCATTTGAGATTTAGGAAGCAAAGGAATATAAGCTGACAAAGGAGTATTAGATGCAGATAAAGACATGAGTGATGAGGAACGAGAAACTTTAAGTGACTGTGGACGTGAGTGAGCAAAGGGTGAAGGAGGAACAGGAACACAAAAACAGGGACAGTTACTGATGACTGTACGATGGCTGACAAAGGGACGGACGGAATGCAAGTGAGGAGGAGGAGGAGGAGGAGGAGGAGGAGGAGGAGGAGAGAACGGAGGTAATGTCATTTTAAAAGGCGAAGGGGAAAGAGTACTGACAAAGGGGACGAGAAGAGAGAGAGAGAGAGAGAGAGAGAGAGAGAGAGAGAGAGAGAGAGAGAGAGAGAGAGAGAGAGAGAGAGAGAGAGAGAGAGAGAGAGAGAGAGAGAGAGAGAGAGAGAGAGAGAGAGAGAGAGAGAGAGAGAGAGAGAGAGAGAGAGAGAGAGAGAGAGAGAGAGAGAGAGAGAGAGAGAGAGAGAGAGAGAGTGTGTGTGTGTGTGTGTGTGTGTGTGTGTGTGTGTGTGTTCTATGGGGCTTGAGAGTAACGCCAAAGAAGTAAACTCCTACGACACAATGCTAAGAAATAATTGCCAGAGGAAGTACACAGAGAAGGAGAAAGGAGACAAGAAAAGAAGGGACAGGATACAGGAGGGGACAGGGAGGTGTGTGGGTCTGAATATAGTGTCCAGAATATTCCCTCCCTCCTCTCCCCTCCTTCCTTCTCTCCCCCTCCCTCCTTCTCTCCCCTTCCCTCCCTCCCTCCCTCCCCCTATTCCTCCTTACCTCCGTCCTTCACTCTCTCCTCTCCCTCTCCCACTTCCTAGGTCGACGGGAGAGCATCAAGGGTTGGTAAAGGTGCTACATATATTATACGAGGAGGAGGAAGGAGGATAGAAGATTAGAAAGGAAGAGAGAAGACACAAGAAGATAAGGAAAGAGTACGTGTTATGCGTGGATGAGGAGCAACAGCAGGAATAAGCCGCCTCAGTCCACACCAGAGCATGAAAGGGTTGGTGACGGTGACAGACACATGAGAACACGCAGGAAACAATGAAGTATATAAGCATGATCTATGCGGGTGAAGAGCAAACAAAAAGATCCGTATTCTCAAACATTCCGGGGCTCACACACCCACATATAGTAAGGCTTTCGTAGAGGTGGTGTTAATATTTCCATGGGCAGACCGATTAATATTTCAATGGGTAGTTTTTTTGAGCCAAGCGATAGTCTGACCACACTTCTGCACCATGAACGTGAAGAAACACTCACGAGAACCCGACTAATCTCTTTGTGGCCTTTGGAAACAGCTGTTGTGTGAGTGCCGGAAGCCTCTGAGAATATGGGCTTAGTATTTCCAAGGGTAGTTTTATGAGGCGATTGATAGTTTGACAAGGCTCTGCACCATGAACGTGAAGAAACACTCATGAGAACCCGACTTACCTCCTTTGTGGCCTTTGGAAATAGCTGTTGTGAGTCGAAAGCGTCAGAATATGGGCCTAGTATTTCCAAGTGTAGTTTTATGAGCCTAGCAATAGTTTGAGAACCCTTCTGCACCATGAACGTGAAAAACACTCCTCCACTAACCTCCTTTGTGGCCTTCGGAAACAGCTGTTGTGAGTCCCGAAATCGTCTGAGAATACGGGCTTCGTTACACAAAACTTCGAGACTATACAAGAATACGAACAATGACGAACGACTCTACCAACAACGCTATAGACAGTACAACGACGTGGAAAAGAAGCGTGTGAAAGGGGAAAGCAGGTAAGAGGTTCAGCAGGTGAGAGAGAACAGTAGACAGACAAAGGAAGACGAGAAGAATGGACGCAAGGAGAGAGTAAAGAAAGAGATGACAAAGGAGAGGAGAGAATAATGGTGGTAAGAAAGGTGTAAAGAAGAACATGGGACAAAGAGAAGGAAGAAGAATAGCGGTGAGACGTGACTACAGAAACAGATGATGACAAAGGAGAAAAGAAGAATAGGAGGAAGAAAGGAATATAGAAACACGAGAAGAATAAAATCAAAGAGTAAAGAAATGGTAGATAACAAAGAAATTGAAAAGAAGAAGAGATTAGAAGGATGGAGAAGAAACAGATGATAATGGAGAAGAGAAAAATAGACTTGAGGCAAAAAAACGAAGATGACAAGGAAGAAAAGAATAAATAAAGGAGTGAAGAAACAAAAATAACAAAGAAGACGAGAATGAGAGGCAAGAAAGGAGAAAAACAGAGGATGACGAGGAAGAGGAGAAGAACAGAGAAAGGAAGGAAGGAAGGAACAGAAGAAGGATAAAGAAGAAAAATAAAAAGGTGCAAAAAAACAATAGCAAGATAAAGGAAGAAGCTAAAGAAGAAAGAAAAGAAGATAAAGAAGAAAGAAGAAAGAAAAGAAGACAAAGAAGAAAAGAAAGAAGATTATGAAGAAAGAAGATAAAGAAAGAAGAAAAGAAGAAAGACAAAGAAAAAAGATGGCACAGAAAGCCGTGCAGTGTGTCGGCCCGAGAGAGGAGAAAGAAAACAAAAATTACAAAAGGCGATTGGATTCGATTGGGTTGACTGATCAGGGAAGCTTGGCGCCGCGGCATCTTGAGTCACGAGGCGCTGAATTCCTTTAGAGGAGAGAGCAAGAGGAACTAATAGGAACGTTAGGGGAAGGGGAGGAACGTTAGGGGAAGGTGAGGAACGTCAGGGGAAGGGGAGGAAAATAGTTAGCAAACATTTCAACAAAAAATACCACCACTATAACCCATCAATTCTCCCCTAACAAAAGCATCAGAGACCAGGCCACTAACACCACCCCAGACCCATTGGCTTAGACGTCACAACAAACTCCAGCCCAGCAGCGGCGGCGAGGAGGGTCAGACGAGGCGGTGACGGGCGGGATGTGTGACAGGACGACAATGACCTACAAATTGGTGCCAGGAGGAGGACGAGGCGGAGGAGGAGGACGAGGAGGGGAAGAGCGCGCCGCCGGACCAGCCGACGGAGGAATATTGGCTGACAGCGGAACATGTTAGCGGGGAAACAGTGATAACCCGAGGACGCGGGGGAAGGGACGAGGGACGGGACATGATAGGAAACGCTGGGTGACATGAGTGGACATTTGTAACCTGAGACCGTGGAGGAGGGGAAAGAAATGGACATGTTTATAAGGGAACGCTGGGTGACATGAGTGGACATTTGTAACCTGAGACCGTGGAGGAGGGGAAAGAAATGGACATGTTGATAAGGGAACGCTGGCTGACATGAGTGGACATTTGTAACCTGAGACCGTGGGGCAGAGGAGAAGGGAAATGTTGATAAGGGAACGCTGGCTGACATGACTGGACATTTGTAACCTGAGACCGTGGGGCAGAGGAAAAGGGAAATGTTGATAAGGGAACGCTGGCTGACATGAGTGGACATTTGTAACCTGAGACCGTGGGGCAGAGGAAAAGGGAAATGTTGATAAGGGAACGCTGGCTGACATGACTGGACATTTGTAACCTGAGAACGTGGGGGAGATGAAAAGGGACATGTTGCTAAGGGAACGCTGGCTGACATGTGTGGACATTTGAAACCTGAGACCGTGGCGGACAGGAAAGAAAGGGACATGTTGATAAGGGAACGCTGGGTGACGGGGTAAGGCTGGGGGACGAAGGCAGCGCTGGGTGACATGGGCGAGCACGAAGAATATGGCCATGTAGATATGAAACTACTGACTGGGTGACTGACGGATGGTGTTTTGGGTGAAGGAAGGAATGTTGGGTGACCTGATTTTGGGGGATGTTGGGCTACACAACGAGGGACACTGGGTGACTCAAGGATTGTTGAGTGAAAGGTGAATCCTGAGTTACTGAAGGAGAACTCTGGGTGACGAAGGGAAATAGTACTTGACGGGGGCAGTTCGGTGACGTGGGTATGGTGGGTGGAAGGGAGAATGCTGGCTGAAGAGAGAACGTTGGGTGACAAGAAGGAGGCATAAGTGATGGGGGAAGCTGGGGGAAGGGAAGAGGGGAACCGTGATTGGGTGAATGAAGGGAAGGAACAGCTGGGTAAGTGAAGGAAGGGAACGTCGGGTGAAGGGAAGGGATAGTTAGTTGAGTGAGTGAAGGAACAGTTAAGTGGGTGAAGGGAAAGAACACTGGGTGAAGAAACATGGGAGAGGGAAGGGTGACAGGGAAAGCTGGAACGATAGGTTAAGTGGGTGAAGGAAACGTTGGGTGGAGGGAAAAACGGACGTGGGTGAAGGAAAGAACGTTGGGTGAAGGGAAAGAAACGTTGGGTGAAGGAAAGAAACGTTGGGTGAAGGGAAAAAGGAAAGAACGTTGGGTGAAGGGAAAGAAAAAGAACATTGATGAAGGGAGAACGTTGGGTGACGGGAAAGAACGTTGGGTGAAGGGAAAGAACGTTGGGTGGAGGGAAAAAAACGTTGGATGAAGGGAAAGAACGTTGGTTGAAGGAAAAGAAACGTTGGGTGAAGGGAAAGAACGTTGGGTGAAGGGAAAGAAATGTTGGGTGAAGGGAAAGAAACGTTGGGTGAAGGGAAAGAACGTTGGGTGAAGGGAAAGAAACGTTGGGTGAAGGGAAAGAAACGTTGGGAGAAGGGAAAGAACGTTGGGTGAAGGGAAAGAACGCTGGGTGAAGGGAGAAAACGTTGGGTGAAGGGAGAGAACGTTGTGTAAAGAGAAAGAACATTGGATGAAGGGGAGAAACGTTGGGTGAAGGGAAAGAACGTTGGGTGAAGGGAAAGAAACGTTGGGAGAAGGGAAAGAAACGTTGGGTGAAGGGAAAGAACGTTGGGTGAAGGGAAAGAAACGTTGGGTGAAGGGAAAGAAACGTTGGGTGAAGGGAAAGAAACGTTGGGTGAAGGGAAAGAAACGTTGGGAGAAGGGAAAGAAACGTTGGGTGAAGGGAAAGAAACGTTGGGTGAAGGGAAAGAAACGTTGGGAGAAGGGAAAGAAACGTTGGGTGAAGGGAAAGAAACGTTGGGTGAAGGGAAAGAAACGTTGGGAGAAGGGAAAGAAACGTTGGGAGAAGGGAAAGAACGTTGGGTGAAGGGAAAGAACGTTGGGTGAAGGGAAAGAAACGTTGGGTGAAGGGAAAGAAACGTTGGGTGAAGGGAAAGAACGTTGGGTGAAGGGAAAGAAACGTTGGGTGAAGGGAAAGAACGTTGGGTGAAGGGAAAGAAACGTTGGGTGAAGGGAAAGAAACGTTGGGTGAAGGGAAAGAAACGTTGGGTGAAGAGAAATAAACGTTGGGTGAAGGGAAAGAAACGTTGGGTGAAGGGAAAGAAACGTTGGGAGAAGGGAAAGAACGTTGGGTGAAGGGAAAGAACGCTGGGTGAAGGGAGAAAACGTTGGGTGAAGGGAGAGAACGTTGTGTGAAGAGAAAGAACATTGGATGAAGAGGAGAAACGTTGGGTGAAGGGAAAGAACGTTGGGTGAAGGGAAAGAAACGTTGGGAGAAGGGAAAGAAACGTTGGGTGAAGGGAAAGAAACGTTGGGAGAAGGGAAATAAACGTTGGGAGAAGGGAAAGAACGTTGGGTGAAGGGAAAGAAACGTTGGGTGAAGGGAAAGAAACGTTGGGTGAAGGGAAAGAAACGTTGGGTGAAGGGAAAGAAACGTTGGGTGAAGGGAAATAAACGTTGGGTGAAGAGAAATAAACGTTGGGTGAAGGGAAATAAACGTTGGGTGAAGAGAAAAAAACGTTGGGTGAAGGGAAAGAACGTTGGGTGAAGGGAAAGAACGCTGGGTGAAGGGAAAGAACGTTGGGTGAAGGGAAAGAACGTTGTGTGAAGAGAAAGAACATTGGATGAAGGGGAGAAACGTTGGGTGAAGGGAAAGAACGTTGGGTGAAGGGAAAGAACGCTGGGTGAAGGGAGAAAACGTTGGGTGAAGGGAGAGAACGTTGTGTGAAGAGAAAGAACATTGGATGAAGGGGAGAAACGTTGGGTGAAAGGACATTTGAGTTAGTGAATGAAAAGAGGAACGTTGGTCGAAGGGAATGAACGTTGAATAAAGAGAAGGAACGTTGCACGAATTAAAGAAACGTTAAGTGAAAGAAGGGAACGGTTAGAGAAAGCAAAGAGAAAGAAGCATCCCCTTAACAGCCCGGTCATCGCATCTCCTCATTACTGAATCTCTTTAGCGCAGCATCTTTACATTACGTCGCTATTCACGCCCGGAAATGAATACTGACGCTCTCTCTCTCTCGCCTCGCCGTCACAATTGCCTTCCATCCTTCCCCTTTTTCCTTCCCGGGGTCATATTCTTAAACATTTCGGCGCCCAAGCACACATAATTTGACAAGGCTTTCGTAGGGGTTTGAGGCGTTTTCACGGGTAGTTTCATGACCCTGGTGATAATTTGACCCTACTTCTGTACCCTGAACCTAAAGAAACACTCATGAGGAGCCGACTGAGCTCCTTTTTGGAAAGAGTTGATGTGAGAGGTGGCAGCGTCTGAGAATACCGTCCCTGCTGGCTCGTTTTAGTGACAGTATCAGCGAGGGACTTTAACTTGCGCTCCTTCACGCCTCCTTCCTCCTCCTTTTCCGGCTGTTTCCGCCACGTTACTCTTCTTGTTTAACACTGGGCGGCTGCCTAATACACGAGAGGCCCATATTCTCAACCATTCTGGGGTTTAAACACTCACACTGGATAAGGCTTTCGTATACGTTGTGGGTATCTCCAAGGGTAGTGATAGTTTTGATTTAATATTATACGGCTACCTAATACATGTGGCCCATATTCTTAAAGGTTTCGGGGCTCTCACACCGAAATTTGATAAGACTTTGGTAGAGGTTATGTTAGTATTTCCATGGCTAGTTTTATGAGCCTAATGATACTCCTACGACGCGGTGGCTGAGTGGCGTGCGGGCGCGGGCTGGGGGCAGCATGAGCCAAGCAAGATGGCACCAATATAAACACTTGCCTGCGCCAAAACGGACTGGGGCCGACCACCAGGCCCCCCTAAGAAAGCCTACCTGCGCCACAGGCAGAACCGTAAAAAAAATAACAATAACATCTAATAAAAAATATACATATATGTAAAAATATTCTCAAACATTTCGTCGCTAATGTCCCGTTCAGTAAGATCAGGAAAGCTTAAACACAATAGTGCATACACGTAACGCACGTTTATAATTTGCTTTTCGAATAATATAATGTAAAGTAATTCTTCTCTTTTTTTACCTCCGCTGTATTGAGAACATGACTGGCATTGGCGAGGGAAACTGGACACTAAAAACATATTGGAAAATCAGCCGGCGATGGAAATTCAACACACACAAAAAAGAGAAAAGTACGAGAGCAAACATTCAACATAAACTGTCTGAAAAACACATTGGAATATCAGCCGACGAATAAAAATTCACCACACACACAAAGGGAAAGAAACTGAAAAACACATTTGAACATGGGGACGACGAAAAAAAAAACCACACAATAAAGGAAAAGAATTAGATAAACTGTCTGAAAAACACATTGGAATATCAGCCGACGAATAAAAATTCACCACACACACAAAGGGAAAGAATTAGAGCAAAGATTCAACATAAACTGAAAAACGTGCCTGGCTGGCGTCTGATAACCGAACAGAATGAATAGCCGGAGACGCAAAACACTACGAACGATCAGTGAAATCTAATTAAAAACAACAAGGAAAAGAGATGAGGAAAAGAAGGCAAGTCAATCGTGTAGTCTGATTAAAGCCTTGACTTAACACCCGACCGACGCAAACTGTACAAAGGAAGATAGCAAAATGAATATGCACGAGTTAAAATATATAATCGTAAAACTGAGATTATCAAAAACGAAAATAGAAAGAGATCCTAAAGAAAGAGAAATGCCCATCGTTAATGTTTAATACAATAGACTAAACGAGGCAAACTGTAGGAAGGAAAACTGACAGCCGAAAATGAATGAGTTAAAATATCTAACCATGAACGAAAACTTAGTAACCCCCCAAAAGTGGCTGCTACAATTCAATGGAGAAAAACGTAAAGTCCTGCACCTTGAAAGGGGAAATCCAGCATACCAATACCACCTGGGAACACTCCACTATCCACCACATGGGCAGAGAAAGACTTGGGAGCATAATATTATGTTACCAGTCTACCAGTGAAGGTGAAATCCGTGCCAATCGCAGCGGACAGGTTAAAAAAGAATAAAGGAAAAAAATGGATCCATGTCAGTCGACATATCAAGGTAAATTACACAAGGCTGAACTGACAACTGAAAATGCACGAGTTAAAACATCTATCCGTTAAAAAGAACTTACTGAAAAATGAACATAGAAAGGGAGCCCTGCTGAAAATCAATAGACACACCGCCGAGGCTTGTACAAAGGGAGACATAAGAACATAAGAACATAAAAACATAAGAACGTAGGAGTCTTAAAAATACGTGGAGCTCGTGAAATATGCAACCAATAAATGACACGTATGAAAAATTAATAAAAAAAAAACTAAACTACTGACCACCACACACATCGACCTCATTATTCCATCACAACCACCTTCGCTAAAAGACCAACACAAGGAAGACTCAACAAAGAAATACTAACAACAAGACACTCCCTATCTAAACAACTAACCATTAGCAATAAACGGCTTAAAGGTGCAAAAAATATAGACCAACAAACACACATACACATCGATCTTATAAGCAGCTCGAAATCTTCACTAAACGACCAACACAAGGAAGGCTCAACAAAGAAATACTAACAACAAGGAACTTACTATCTAAACAACTAACCCATCCATTAAAAGAAATATTAAAAAGCGAGAGAAAAAGTAAAAATATATATTAAGCAACACACAAACACGTCATTCTTCTAACCCTCCCACAACCTATACAAATATTAATAAATACATGAAAAACTAAATACAGAAAAACTAACAAAAAAGGCACTGTTCAAACCTCTAACCATCCATGAATACAGATTAAAAGCAAGAGAGAAAAGTAAAATTATCGAGCAAGCAACACACAAACACTTCAATCTTCAAACCCTCCCACAACCTATACAAACAATAACAAATACATGAGGAACTATACGAAGAAAAACTAACAAATAAGGCACTGTTTAAAACTCTAACCATCCCTGAAAACTGATTAGGAGCAACAAATCAAGCAAAAATATAGAGCAACCAACACACACAAACACATCATTCCCACACCTCGCCCCAAGCCTTCACAAACCGCCCATAACAAGGAGAACAAAAGCCCGCAAAGCCACGACCATACCAGCCTTCCCTCACGACCCTCCCGCACGCCTCACCCCCACGACGCCGGAGACCCACTAATGATAAGGAAGGGAAGGGAAGTGAAGGGAGGCGAATACTTGACCGAAGGGAAACAGGGCATTCGTAAGGTGTTGGGAGGTCAGTGATATGAATAGGAAGATTGAAGAATATACTGAGAGGTATTTATTATTATTTAAATAGATAGATAGAGAGAGAGAGAGAGAGAGAGAGAGAGAGAGAGAGAGAGAGAGAGAGAGAGAGAGAGAGAGAGAGAGAGAGAGAGAGAGAGAGAGAGAGAGAGAGAGAGAGAGAGAGAGAGAGAGAGAGAGAGAGAGAGAGAGAGAGAATGTGGGAAAAAAGAATGGAAGAAGAGAAGAGAAAAGACAGCAAACAAAGAAAAAAGAAGAGAAAAAGAAAATGAGGAAGAGAAAGACAAAGAAAGAAAAAAAAACAAGCTGATAAAAAAGAAAGGAAGAGAAATAAAGAAAAAAGAGGCCAAGAAAGAGAGATAGATAGACATATAGACAAAAAGGGAGAAAGAAATAATTGATGTATGAATGAATGAACGAAGGAATCAATGTATGAATTATTGAAAGGAAAAAAGAAAGTAAAGAAAGATGAAGGAGAGAAAAAGAGAAGGAAAGAAGGAAAAAAAGTAAAGAAGGAATGAATGAAAGAAAAATTAAAAGTAAAAAAGTAAGACAGAAAATGAAAGAAAAAATGAAAGAAAAAGAAAGAAGGAAAGAAAGAATAAAGAATGAAAGCGAGAGGAAGAGAAAAGGGGGAAAAAAGTAGAGCAAGGAAAAGGAGGGCGAAAAAAACAGAAAAAGAATGAAAAAAAGAAAAGAGAGAGAGAGAGAGAGAGAGAGAGAGAGAGAGAGAGAGAGAGAGAGAGAGAGAGAGAGAGAGAGAGAGAGAGAGAGAGAGAGAGAGAGAGAGAGAGAGAGAGAGAGAGAGAGAGAGAGAGAGAGAGTTCCTTACCAATATGTGTTTTATTATAAAAAAATTCCAAAAATTTGGTAAAGTTTTGACACTCAAGATTTTTCATTTAGTAAAGTGTGTGTGTGTGTGTGTGTGTGTGTGTGTTGGCAGCATGCCTGGCTAGCGGGACCCACTACAAGCTTAACAAACTCCTTCTCCTCCTCCTCCTCCTCCTCCTCCTTCTCCTCTTCTTCTCCGTCTCTCTTTCTACTCCTCCCTTTCTGCTTTCTGAGATGGCTTCCCGTGCTCATGTTCCTCCTCCTCCTCCTCCTCCTCCTCCTCCTCCTGCTCATTTCCCACCTCCTCTAAATCTACTAAACTACCGTACTTTTTCCCCTCTTTTGCCTTCTTTCCACCTCCTCCTCCTCCTCCTCTTCTTACATGTCTCCCTCCTCCTCTCTTTCTTCTATTAGACTGCATGCCTTTTGTCTCTCACTGCAAGATGGCGCCACTATAAACACTCGCCTGCGCCAGAACGGGCTGGGCCGACCATCAGGCCCCACCTGGAAGAAGCCTTGGGCCGACCATCAGGCCCCACCTGGAAGAAGCCTTGGGCCGACCATCACGCCCCACCTGGAAGAAGCCTTGGGCCGACCATCACGCCCCACCTGGAAGAAGCCTTGGGCCGACCATCACGCCCCACCAGGAAGATGCCTACCGGCGCAACAGGCACCGACGTAAAAAAAAAAAAAAAAAAAAAAGAAAAAATCCATTCTTTTCTCCTCCTCCTCCTCCTCTACTAAACCTCGATACACCACTTCCTCCTCGCCCATTCACCTTGCAACTTTATGTAATCTAGCACACACACACACACACACACACACACACACACACACACACACACACACACACACACACACACACACACACACACACGTATTCTTGAAATGTTTCGTAAGAGTGACATAAAATAAGGAAAGAAATACGAGCAAGAAAAGTCTCGCACGCATTTATTTTATGTTGAGAAGAAAAAAAATTCTCTCTCTCTCTCTCTCTCTCTCTCTCTCCTATTCCTTACTATCTTCCTTCCTTTGTCCATTCACTCCAGCGGTACATTCCAGCGCCATTGTTCCAAATAAATAAACTTGCCCTATAACTTCCAACCTTCACCTCTCTCTCTTATATTCTCTTCTCTCTTTCTCTCTGT
This sequence comes from Eriocheir sinensis, assembly GCF_024679095.1. Classification (NCBI taxonomy): domain Eukaryota; kingdom Metazoa; phylum Arthropoda; class Malacostraca; order Decapoda; family Varunidae; genus Eriocheir; species Eriocheir sinensis. Next base: position 134,443 of record NW_026111506.1, on the reverse strand, counting down.
CCAAGTTTTATACACGTCTCTTTTGTTTCTAGTTCGTTAGTTACGATCCGACACACTAATTCACCATTGTTCAAAGAGTCTAGCTAAAGATTGAATGAGGGAAAAAGAAGGAAAGAAATATAGAGAAAAGGAGGTTATTAGAGAAAGGGGAGCTGGGGGAAGGGGATGAGGTTGGTAATGAAGGAAAAGAGGATAATAGTGAGGCAATAGAAAGGGGAAGAAAGAAAACAATGAAAAAAGTAGAGAAAAAGAAAATGAGGATGAGAGAGACAGACAGAAAGAAAGACAAAGAGAAAGACAAAAAACGAAACCTCATCCTTAACCACCCTGGCTGAAGAGACCACAACACGCTAATGGCTCCTGAGTGCTAACGATGGCCGCCTCTAAAACACTCAGTGGCTCGGGTAAATCTCCCCGCCTATTCCTCCCTCCCGCCCCCCGCTGCTATAATCACGGGTCACGCTGGTTTAGTGCAGGTCTTCATCGCCTAAAGCAACAGGTCACCCATTCCCCGTGATGTATACACGAAGAAACTCAACACTCCAGGCATTTGTTCTTATAGTCTTCATCACCTAAAGAAACAGGTCACCCATTCCCCGTGAAGTATACACGAAGAGACTCAACACTCCAGGCCTTTGTTCTTATAGTCTTCATCGCCTAAAAAACAGGTCCCGCAGTCCCCCTTGAAATACGAAATCTCTGACGCCCGTATTCTCAGAGGCTTCCGGTTCTCAACTTCTCAAAACGACTATTTCCCAAGTCCACAAAGGAGATTAGTCGGGTTCTCACGAGTGCTTTATCGCGTTCATGGTGCAGAGGCCTTGTCAGACTATCACAAGGCTCATAGAACTACCCTTGGAAATATTAACACAGCCTCAACGAATGCCTCATCGTGTGTGGGTGTGTGGGCCCCGAAATGTGCAAGAATATGGGCCTCAGAGGAGCGATGGGTAATGACTATAAGAGTTGGCATGGGATGTGTAGGGAAAGGGCATTAAGGGATCTAAGGGGATGTAAAGGAATGGAAGGAGAAAGGGTGTTGTGTTAGGGGTCTAAGGGGATATAGAGGGATGGACAGGGAAAGGGTGTTGATTTAAGGGTTCTAAGGGGATATAAAGGAATGGAAAGGTTGTTGTGTTAAGGGGTCTAGGGGATATAAAGGAATGTATAGGGAAAGGGTGTTGTGTTAAGGGGTCTAGGGGATATAAAGGAATGTATAGGGAAAGGGTGTTGTGTTAAGGGATCGCAGGGATCATAAAGGGCTGGAATAGGTGTAGGAGGAAAGGTAATTGATTTAAAAGGAAAGGTCAATTATTTAAAGTACATACGAGTCGAGATATAAAAAGGGAAAGGTAATTGATTAAACGGAAAGGTCAATTATTTAAAGTACATACGAGTCGAGATATAAAAAGGGAAAGGTAATTGATTAAACGGAAAGGTCAATTATTTAAAGTACACACGAGGCGAGATATAAAAAGGGAAAGGTAATTGATTAAACGGAAAGGTAGTTCACTAAAGGGACAGGTAATTAACTGAAGGGATATAAAGGGGTGTAGAGGAAAGGGTAACTGTTTTAAAGGTAAAGGCCAATTATTTACCGTTCACCGTTGACGAGGTTTCAGGCCCCGCCCCACTGTCAGCGCAGCGCTCTGCAGGGCCGTCAGCAATAATGATGTCAGCCTCAGTAATAATCCTCGATGCACTTATTCACAACGTCGTAGTGAGTGAGTGAGTCTTAACTGCTTTCATGGATAACCTTCTGATGTCCTTTTAATAAACTTGGCATCATTATAGTCACTTGGCCATGTTTTGGTTCGTGCTAATCACAATATCTTTTCTTTTTATAGTATCACAAATATCCATTGTTTCATTTTCCATTTATCTGATATTTCCTTTATATTATCACAATTCAATGTCCAAACAAATCATGCCTGCCACCTCACTCAACTCCTTGACACTGGACATCCGAGATTCAACCTCATCTTTAACCACAGATATTTATTTAGATACTTCTTGCTTGAATTTATCCAATTTTTCAACAATGTTGGTAGCGAGAGACGCTTTATGACGACATGGAGTGCAAATCCAGTTCATTTTAGGTACATTATCCTGCTTGACTTGACTTGCCGACCCAGCAGTTCCGAGGAGCTCTCCGGCACGTCCTCACCCTGCCACTCACTCACACGAGGCGAGACTTAAAAGGGAAAGATAAATGACTAAAGGAAAGGTAATTGATTTAAAGAGTGAAAGGCCGCACCTCTCTTCTCTCTCTCTGATGACTGCGAGCCTGGCGACTGACTTCTTTTCCCTACGTTCCTCGCAGTTAGTTTACGGAGCGGCGTGACGGCGGCGGAACGGGGTCAAAAATAATACATTTAATTAAACAGCGCGGCATCACCGGGGCTGTTTTGTTTGGCTTGACGCGGCGGCGGCGGCGGCGGGAAGGACGCGGCTGGCGGGGAAAGAGGGAAGAGGAGGCAATGGGAAGAGGGTGGAATGTACGGTTATTAGAAAGGGGAGAGGGGGGAGGGATGAGTTAGTATTGAGGAGAAGTGGATAATAGTGAGGTAATAGAAAGAAAGAAGGTGGAAAGGAGGGTTAATAGAGAAAAGAGAACTGGGGAAGGGATGAAATAAGTGTTGAGATATTAGAGGATAATAGTGAGGTAAGAGAAAGGGGAAGAAGGAAATGAACAGGAGATTATTATTATAGGAAAGTGAAGAAGGTGGAACGGACGGTTATTAAAGAAAAGGGAGCTGGGAGGAAGGGGATGAAATTAGTGTTGAGGGAATAAAGGATACTAGTGAGATAATAGGAAGAAGAAGAATGGGAAAGGGTGGCTCAGAAAGGGGGAGAGAAAGGAGAGGAAGGGATGTTTGAGCCTTAGTTGAAAGAGAAAGGCAGAAAGAAAATATATTAGGCTAGATTGACCACTTTAGCGAGTAGACGAGGAAAGGAAGGAGGTAACAGGAGAGATAGATTGATAGACTGATCGTGGTGTGGAGGCGTGGTGTGGAGGCGTGGTGTGTTTGTCATCTTTGTGGGAGCAGCGTCTTTAGGGGTATACTTATATAAATTTTAATTCTTGTTGTCGTTGTTGTTGTTCTTCTTCTTGTTTCTTCTTCTTCTTCTTCTTCTTCATCTTCTTCTTCTTCTTCTTCTTCTTCTTCCTTTTTTTCTTCTTCTTCTTCTTGTTTCTTCTTTTCCTTCATGTTTTTCTTCCTCTTCTATTTGGTGTTTCTTCTTCGTTTTTCTTCTTCTGTTTCGTCTTTTCTTCTTCTTTTCTTCTTCACGCAAACGAAAAAAGTACCCCTAAGTATTATATATATATATATATATATATATATATATATATATATATATATATATATATATATATATATATATATATATATATATATATATATATATATATATATATATATATATATATATATATATATATATATATATATATATATATATATATATATATATATATATATATATACTTGAGATGGTCTATATATATATATATATATATATATATATATATATATATATATATATATATATATATATATATATATATATATATATATATATATATTATATGTCTTTGGATATTAGCAAAGCCTAGAAAGGTCTTAAACTCCCACAGCTGGCAAGGCTTTCGGCAAGGTCGTGAGTATTTATTTCAAGGGTAATTTTAAGAACACTGTGATAGTTTGACAAGTCTTCTGCACCATGGACGTAAAAACACTCATGAGAACACGGCTAATCTCCTTGGTGGCCTTGGAACTACTGTGACAGCCGAAAGCGTCTGAGAATATGGACCAAGCTTGATAACGCTACTCATACTACATAAACGGCGTACGTAACGCCCGAACAACAAAAAACGACTCTCAGCCACGTCCTTCCATCCCGCCCGTGTAAATAGACACCATACACCGCAACAGACTCGTAACATTGAACCCTCCAGTACCTCAATTACCAAGCTTCAAGATAACCTAAGAGTCCTTAGTTTCAATGCGCGTAGCCTAAGAAACAAATTTGATGAACTGCGATGTCTTGCTCTGACAGAAAACTTTGACGTAATTGCTATAACCGAAACATTTATCGACACCACTAATATTGATTTAAGTTCCGAATACAACATAGATGGCTACAGATTCTTCAACAATGATCGTGTAAACCGTAGAGGGGGTGGTGTCGCCCTTTTTGTCAAAAGCTACTTGCAACCTACTGACAAAACACCAAGAAACAGTAACGTTGAACATTTGTGCGTGCGAGTAAACATTGCAAAAGTCAATTTAAATATATCTGTCACTTACAGGCCTCCGGGGCAATCACTTGATGGCGATCTTGAAATGTACAGCGTCTTAAGGCAGTCACTTAATAACAGCGACTCACTGATACTAGGAGACTTTAACCTCCCCCATATCGACTGGGCGACACTGTCGGGTACAGAAGGTGAGTCCCATAGAATGATCGAATTTCTAGAGGAAAACTATCTAAGCCAAATGGTTTCTGAACCAACTCGACAAAATAACATACTTGACCTTGTTATAGCGACCCAAGATAACCTAGTCAGTAATGTCACGGTAGGAGAACACCTCGGTTCCTGCGATCATAAACTAGTGCGCGTTGACATTAGAGCTCAAACATCGGTGACTGAAAATAAAGTTAAGGTGCCCAATTTCAAAAGAGCCAACTTCGTAGAAATCCGACGAAAACTAATAGATATGCAACGATCAGATGACGGCAATGTAGAGGACGCCTGGTTAAACTTTAAAAATCACTTACTCACTCAGCAGGACACATTTGTCCCCTTGTGCGAGAAGCGAATTAACACTAATAAAAGTCCACCTTGGTTTAATAGCGAAATTAAACACTCAGTCAAGAAGAGAAAATTGTCTTACAGGTTAAAGAAAGACCAAAGCACGCCCGAAAACATTAGACTTTACAATGATGCAAGGCGACGAGTAAAAAGATTAGTGGGTCAGGCAAAGCGTAGATATGAAGAAAATATTGCAGCCAACTGTAAAAATAATCCGAAATCCTTCTTCAGTTACATAAACAACAGAAAGGCGATCAGAAGTGGAATTGGACCTTTAACAAACAGCGACGGTGCACTAGTGACTGACAGCCAACACGTTGCAAACCTATTAAATAATTACTTTTCCTCGGTGTTTAATAATAACAGTCCTCCCACCACCACCACCACCACCAGTACTAATGTAAATCCCGAGCATGCATTGTCTAACTCTGAAATAAAACCCGATGAAGTCCTTAAAGCCCTCAAATCACTTAAAACAAATAAAAGTCCTGGACCTGATAAAGTATATCCAACTCTGCTGAAAGAAACAAAGAGCGAAATACTCTCCTCCCTCACAACCGTATTCAATATGTCCTTGCGACAAGGCATTGTCCCTTCAGATTGGAAAAAGGCTAACGTGACACCGATTTTTAAGAAAGGAGACAAAAAAGTACCAGGTAATTACAGGCCCATTAGTCTAACTTCGGTTGTAGGTAAGCTACTTGAGGGCATAATTAGAGACAAAATTGTGAGTTACCTTGAAAGCCACTCATTAATTGGGGACTCACAACATGGCTTCCGAAACAAAAGATCCTGCCTATCAAATCTATTAACCTTTTATAACGACCTCTTCACTGTTTATGACGTAACCAAATCACTGGACGTAGTCTATCTAGATTTCCAGAAAGCGTTTGATAAAGTCCCGCATCATAAATTACTTTACAAATTAAAGCAAATAGGTATTGACGGTCAGGTAAGCCAATGGATCGCGAATTGGTTGAGCAACAGACAACAAAGAGTAGTGATTGACGGATTTAACTCAGAGTGGGCGCCGGTCACTAGTGGCGTCCCTCAGGGCTCGGTTCTTGGCCCAGTGCTCTTCATTATTTACATCAACGACGTGGATGTTGGACTCAATAACCGCATTAGTAAATTTGCAGACGACACAAAGATTGGTAACTCGGTTCTCACTGACGAAGACCGGCAAAGCCTCCAAGAGGATTTGCACAAAATTTCAGCTTGGTCGGATAGATGGGAGATGCCTTTTAACGTAGACAAGTGCCAGGTCCTTCAAGTTGGAACGAGGAATAAGAAGTTTGATTACGAAATGCGCGGCGTTAAACTCAAAAGCGTTCAATGCGTCAAGGACTTGGGGGTCAAAATCGCGTCAAACCTCAAATTCTCACAGCAATGCATCGATGCAGCAAATAAAGCGAACAGAATGTTGGGCTTCATTAAAAGAAACTTTGTATTCAAGAATAAAGATGTAATACTCCCGCTCTACAACAGTTTAGTCAGACCCCACTTGGAATATGCGGTACAGTTTTGGTTTCCCACCATGCAAAGGATATTGCTAAATTAGAAGGTGTTCAGCGTCGGGCAACGAAAATGATCCCTTCCTTGCGCAACAAATCCTACGAAGAAAGGCTTTCTACCCTTAACATGTTCTCTCTTGAGAAACGTCGCCTCCGAGGAAAACTGATCGAATGTTTTAAAATACTTAATGGTTTCACGAATGTAGACAGATCAACATTGTTTATGATCGATGACACTTTGCGCACGAGGAACAATGGCGTAAAACTCAGATGTAGACAAGTAAATTCAGACTGCACCAAATTTTTCTTCACCAACGTTGAAGTGCGAGAATGGAATAAGCTCCCATCATCAGTGGTCCAGTGTAACACGATTGACTCCTTCAAAAATAAGCTCGACCGTCACTTCCTTCAACTTAATATCAACTAGAGTAGAAATGCAACGTTTTGGAGTCTTCTGATTAATGTAAAATCACTTAGGTTTAAGGACAGACCACCAAGTCTGGACCATGGGTCTGTGGTCTGATTTTCTATGTAAATATATGTAAATCTCTCTCTCTCTCTCTCTCTCTCTCTCTCTCTCTCTCTCTCTCTCTCTCTCTCTCTCTCTACCTCTCTCACTCTCTCTCGCCCATCTTCCTTACATGGCTCCCGTCTCCTCCCCTCTCCCCTCTTACCAGTCTCCCTAACCCCACTCCCTTCTCCGTTCCTCTCCTCTCTCGCCTCTCTTCCTTCCATCATTCACCTTTCCACTACTGCCCGTATTTGCCTTCAGTACCCTTTACCTCTTCCTGCTTTTCCACCTCACTTAATCCTCTTCCTTCCTTCCTCCCCATTCCTCTTCATTCCACACCTCCCCTCTCTCCCTTCCCACCACCTCCATAACTCACTTCCTTCTCCACTCTCTTCGTCCATCCCTGCAGCCTCCGTCCCTATCTCTAAATCTCCAGTCCCATAGCCTTGTTTCTCTTTCATCTCCCTTCATCTTGCCTCAGCCCGTTTTCCCTCAGTGGTCCGTGCTGGAGTCTCTTACCTTCCCTACCCTTACCTTGATTTATCTCTCTCATCTCCTTCCCCTCACGAACGTTTTTTTTTTATCTCAGTGCCTTCTTTCAACGGCATTTTTCTTTTTCTGTTATCCTTTTTGTCTATCTCACTCTCTCTACATCAACCTCTGCCTTTTCCTCTCTCTCTCTCTCTCTTTTTTTTATTTAAACTGACGATTCTATAGTTACACAACAGATTTGTATTTCGCCGACGACACTTTATGCGATCGTTCGATTAGCATATGTTTCTCTGTGCACTTTTTAGGGCTTAAAATGTCACTTTTACTCGTGCATTATTTTAAAAGCCCTTTACACTTGCTCACTGTGTATTTAGCATCACTAGTGGCGTGGGGCATGTTCTTCGCCACCTGTGAGCAGCCACTTTTACCTGCTGGGTGGACATTTCCCTCACTGTTGGCCCTGCTGTAGTGAATGTGTTCCACAGGCGGGACACCCTGGAGGTGAAGGTCCGTTGGTGCTGGCTGGCGCGTGACCTCGGCACCCCGACCTGCTCGTGGCTGGAGAGTACCGTTCTCGTATCTCTCACAGCCTCTCGCGGGGGGAGCCTCAGTCTCGCCAGGTGTGGTATTCCTTGTACCTGGGCCTTGTGGAACACCACCAGCGCAGCGACGTCCCGGCGGTGCTCCAGAGTGTCTAGATGTATAATATCTTGAGGGGGCGGCTGGGGGATGTTCTCCTGTAACAGTCGCTGCATCCGTCGCTCCACCTTGTCCAGTCTCTGCAGGTGCGTGGCAGCGCTGGACATCCAGGTCAGAGCCCCGTACTCCAGGTAGGATCTTACCTGGGCCTTGTAGAGGAGCATAATTCCTCGCTTGTCGAGGAAATTAGCCACTCTACGAAGGGCAGAGACACGTAGGGAGGCCTGGTGGGCGACGTGTTTCAGGTGGCGGTCAGCGCAGCTCTGGTCCAAGTCCACCTGAGGATCCTGACGTAATCCTGGAGCGGGAGGGTGACGGAGCCAAACATCACCCTTCCTTCGACAGCTTGTGTGGCTGCCGGGGACCGAGAGATCACCATCGCCTGAGTCTTCTCAGGAGCAAAGTTCACCTGCCAGCGCTCCCCCCACTCCCGTATCAAGCGTAGTTGCTGGTTGACCTCAGCAACCGCTTGCTGGCTTTCTTGGCGAGGGTAGGAGAGGGAGAGCGTGCAGTCGTCAGCGTATGCAGAGACTGCTGGCAGACTCCTGAGAAGGTCGTCGATGTACAGATTCCAGAGGACAGGTCCCAGCACAGATCCCTGAGGGACTGAGGCACCCACTGGGAGGTCCTTGGACTGCTGGCCGCCGACGACGACGTGGAGGCTTCTTCCTTGAAGGTAGTCGCTCATCAGCATCAGCAGGTGTCCTTGAATGCCTTTGGCACGAAGCTTCTCCAGCAAGCCCGCGTGCCACACCCGGTCAAAAGCACCCGCGATGTCGAGAGCGACGACAATGGTATCCAGGCCGGTGTCTAGTGAGTCCTGCCAATCCCTGGAGAGGAGCAGCAGGAGGTCTGAAGTGGAACGGCCAGATCTGAACCCAAACTGCTGGTCAGTGATGAGGGCGTTGTTCTCGAGGTGGCGGGTGATGGCCTCCACCACTATTCTCTCGAAGATTTTTCCAACTACAGACAGGAGGGAGATAGGTCTGTAGTTGGCAGGGTCAGATCTGGCCCGCTTTTTGTGAACTGGCACCACGCGAGCCTCCTTCCATATAGAGGGCCAGGTGTTCTCCCGGACACAGGCCCCGAACACCTCCGAGAGGGGTCCTGCCAGCTCACTGGAGCAGTGACGCAGCACATGTGGGCTAACGTTGTCAGGACCAGTGGCCTTCCTGACGTCCACCGCTCTTGCTCCACTTGCTCCCGGTGTACCGCAACCTCTGTCAGGGTCTGGTTGCATTCCTGTGGCAGTTGTGGTGGAGGTCTGGTGGGGTCGGCGACGGACATCTTGGCAGAGAAAAGGTCAGCCAGGAGCTCTGCCTTCTCCCTGCTGCTGGTGGCTGTGGTGCCGTCCTGCTTGGTGAGGGGAGGGATTGTTTCTTGGTGGCTGCTGCCTTGCTTTTCCTTAACAAGGGTCCACCAGGTTTTGCTGCCCACCCCTGGCCCGCACAGCTTGGCGCGGAGGTCTCTTTCCCACCTCCGTTTCGCCCATTTACTGGTGGCCACCATATTGTTGCACGCTGCTCGATGCAGGGCTTTGTTGCGGCGGGTTGGGCTCCTTTTGTAGCGGAGCCACGCAGAATATTTTCTTTCTCTCTCTCCCCAAGACAAGAGTTATTTCACACTTTTCTGCATCTCCACACACACACACACACACACACACACACACACACACACACACACACACACACACACACACACACACACACACACACACACACACACACACACACACACACCAACCCCTTCCCCTCCTCCTCCCCTCCTCCGCCTCTACAAACTTATACACACATACACAAGAATACCTTTACATATTGATTTTGCTCTTTCTTGCTTCCCATTACTTCCTTTTCTCCCTCTTCCCACTTTACTTTCTCTCCTTCTTCCTCTTTTCTCCTTTGTTACAGTTATTATCCCTCCCTCTTTTTATTCTCATTAACTATCCACTTTTTTTCCCTACTAGCTTTATTTTTCGTCTTTATTTTCATCTTTTTTTTCCCCTTATCCAATTTTGCTATTCCTCTTTTCTTACTTCCCTTTATTCTATCTCTACGTTCCCTCAGTTTCCTTTCCATCTTTCTTTTCTACAGTTTTCATAATCCTCCCTTTTTATCCTATTGGTCTTCCTTCCTATCCCTTCAATTATCCCTTCTCTTCTCTCTCTTCCCCTTTTTTCTCTTAATCTTATATCTAACCTCATTTCTCCCTTCCCCTTATCCTTAACTTTCTCTCTCTTATCACGTACGAACTCTTCCTCAACCAGCTATCCTTTAACTCTCTCTTCTCTTCGCTTCCTTTCTCTTAACCTTCAATATGAACCCTCCATTTTCTCTTCTCCGCCTCCTAACCTTTCTTCCTCATCACATCCGAAACTCTTCCTCAACCAACCATTCCTTGCAGGAGTAGCACACTTCCCTCCTTAACCCATACACTTAACCCAACCCTTCCCTTCCCTTCCCTCCCCTTCCTTTCCCTTCCCTTCCCTGGCATTCCCTTCACCTCGCTCCCTTTAGCTTCCATCAGAGGAGTCGTTGGGAGCGATCATAGGACACGCAAGACCCTTATTAAACCATCTACTTATTCCATTTTCGCCATAAGCCTCGGTGAACGGCTCTTGGGCGGCGGCTGGCTAATGGGGGAGACGGTGAAGGTTAAAGAAAAGGAGCGGGAATGGGATAATAGGAGCAGGAATGAATGGGATATGATGGGAATGGAAGGAGGTATTAGTGGGAGGGAGAGAGGGGGTGAGAGAGAGGGTGGAGAGAGAGGAGAGATAGCGGAGAGAGAGAGACAGAGGCAGACACACACAAACGCAGACAGACAGACAGACAGAAAGAAAGACAGTGATAAGTGGTAAAGGGAGGAAGAGATGGAGGAAGGTACTAAGAGAAGGAGAAAGAAGAAGAGGAGGAAGAGAAGGAGGAGGGAAACAGATGCATGAAACCAATAAGTAGGAAGGAGAAGGAGAGGGGAAGTGAAACAGACGAGCAACTCTGTAGAAGAAAGAGGAGGAGGAGGAGGAGGAGGAGGAAAGAAGGGAAAGAAGAGAAAGACGAAAGGATTGAGGAGGAAAAGGGAAGCGAGAGAGAAGGGAAACAGATTGAAGAATGAGGTTAATAAGGAGGAAGAATGGAGGGGAAAACCGAAACGACCGGATAAGTTTATAGTAGAAGAATGAATTGAAGTAGGAGGAGGAGGAGGAGGAGGAGGAGGAGAAGGAAGAAGAGGAAAAAAAGAAGGAAGAAGGGGAGTGGAGGAAAAGGAAGGTGTGGCCGGAAGAAGACAGGAAGAGGCAATGATAGAAGACAGAGGAAAATGAAGAAGATGGAAAATGAATGAACAGAGCAGCAGAAGACGAAGTTGGTAAAAAAAAAAATTCCTAGTAGCAAATCCTAAAACGAAAAAGATATGAGATGCTGAAGATAGCGCGGGCAAGGGAAAAGGAATAACAAGGGTCTCCGGAAAAGGGACACGAAGAGTAATTGGATTAAGATGCAGAATGTAAAGATCTCGGGTTCAGGAGGGAGAGCCTGAAGGATGGAGGGTTAAGCGAAGTGATTGGGAGAGATAGAACAGAATGGGATGGGAAGTGACGGAACGCAATGGGATGTGACGGGTAGGGAAATGAAGAGAAGCGAAGGGAACGTAAAGGAATGAAAAGGAAGAGAAAGGACCTAAATTTAACTGCATGAAAGAAGAATAAGGATGGAGGGTTAAGCGAAGTGATTGGGAGAGATAGAACAGAATGGGATAGGAAGTGACGGGACGCAATGGGAAGTGACGGGTAGGGAAATGAAGAGAAGCGAAGGGAACGTAAAGGAATGAAAAGGAAGAGAAAGGGACTAAATTAGACTGCATGAAATAAGAACAAGGATGGAGGGTTAAGCGAAGTGATTGGGAGAGATGGAACAGAATGGGATGGGAAGTTACGGGACGCAATGGGAAGTGACGGGTAGGGAAATGAAGAGAAGCGAAGGGAACATAAAGGAATGAAAAGGAAGAGAAAGGAACGAAATCTAACTGCATGAACGAAGAATAAGGAGGAAAAATAGAAGGAGAGTGAAGAAAAAGACGAGGAAAGGAAGCAATGCCAATATTGATAAAGAAACTAAAATTAAATCTGAAAGGGGAACGGTGCAAGAACATACGACATTCGGAAAGCAAAAGGGAAAAATAAAATAGCTAGAAAAGGGATATAAAGAAGCTTCAAGTAGGAACAAACAAGAAAAAACGATGAAAAGGAAGGGGGATAATTAGTGAGGTTACTGGAAATGGAAAGAAGGATAGTGAAGAAAAGCTGTAGACTGGAAAAGGTGGGGCCGTTACACCCAAGGACGAAGAAGGAGAGGGAAAGCTGAGTAGACGAACAACTGTGTGGAAGAAAAAGGAGAAGGAAAAAAACAGAGGGAAGAAGAGGAAGACGAAAGGAGGAGGAGGAAAAGGGAAGCGAAGAGAAGGGAAACAGATTGATGAAGGAGATGATACAGTGGAAGAAAGAGGTATTTTGGTGAAGAGAAAGGAGGAACACAACCGCAAAAGTGCAAGAAAGCAGGAAAAACAACATAGAATAGCAACATAAAACAGACCAAGGGAAAAAGTAATAGCGAGAAAAACAAAATAAAATTAATGAAGAAGAAAAATAAACACGAAAACAGCAAAGAAGGATAAGAAAAGAGAATGAAAAACAGCACCAGAGAAAAGGACACGAACGCGAAGGGGCAGAAAAAGAGGGAAAACAACATAGAAAATTGGCAGAGAAAGAAGTACCAGAAAAAAAATAGCGAAACAAAGAGGACTTACTTTATGACGAGGAAAAAAACACTAAAACAGCAAAGTAGGTTAAGAAAAGAGATATAAAAACAACAACAGGGAAAATGACAAGTGCGCAGGTAGTGAGAGAAGGAAGGAAGGAAGGACTCTCAAGGGACGTGCTGGGTGATAAGAGGAGGCGGGGAAACAAGAACATCCGGGTAATAGAAAACCAAGGCACGTTCAGGTGTTTTATGAGGAGAGAGGCAGCCAGGTACTTTCCCTCTCCTCTGTTCCCCTATACCCTTCACCTGCGCCTCCCTGCCTCTCACTTGTCTCCTATTATTTTACGTCTTATCTTTATGCTATATATTTTCCTCTCCTTTTTTTTTGTTTTTATACGCCTTTGCTTTCTTCTATTTGTCCTTTCTGCTCTTCTTTGTTTTCCTCTTCTTTTCGAATCTACTTTTATATTTTCGTTTTTTGTTTCTTTTTGCTAGTTTTTCTACCTTTCCTTGCCCAGCTTTTCATTTTTACTATCTCTTATTAATTATTTTTTTCTAACTTTTCTTATTTACTTCTTCCTGACATCAAACTTATTCTTCCTTCCATCCCCTTCTATTTACGTTTGTCTTTTTGCTAGTTTTTTCGACCTTTCCTTGCCCAGATTTTAATTTTTACTATCTCTTATTAATTATTTTTTTCTAACTTTTCTTATTTACTTCTTCCTGACATCAAACTTATTCTTCCTTCCATCCCCTTCTATTTACGTATCATTGCCTTTTGTTTACTCCTTCACCTCTTCATCTCTAATACATGTCTTTCTTATTGCCCACCATTTCCCCTTCAGTCTACCCCATCAACCATGTCCCATCCCCACAGCCCATCATGTTTCCCCACTGCGTCCTTACCCGCCTCGCTTGCCTTCCCTTCACTCCCCCTCCTGACACCCGTCCGTCCCCTGTGCCGTCACGCCGTTGTTGTGAAACCTAAGTGACGCCTCGCAGCCACCCACCAATCCCACGCCCCGACACACAGGTACTCGAAACTCATTAGCGCTGGCCGGACGAGACAGGTGTGTGTGTTGGGGGGGGAAAGGGGTGTTAGGTGAAGAGAAACGAGAAGGGTTGTATTCCTGCTTACGTCAACTCTAGCTTCATGGTGGTAATTTCAATTCGACAGTATAAAGAACTTCGATTAATTTATCCTTTTGTTTGCTGTGCGAATTATAATGTAGGGTGGTGCTTCCTTCAACCAAAACTTCATTATTTCCATTACTGCCCTTCGACAATTAAACTTTCTCCATTTACTCCCCTTATTTCGTGATTGCTTTCTTTGTTTGCTTTATGAAGTGTGGGATTATACGCTTAATCTGACCACAACTCCCTTCACAGTGAATTTCAACTATTGCTTCTACCCCCTTTGCCTATACCAATTACGTTTAATGTTTGTTTGTTCTTTGCAGTTCGCTTCCTCTAGCAGAAGATTTCTTATTTCCTCTTTTGTTTGGTATTGCAATATTTTTCTACGGTTCTCTTTATCTATATACCCAACTGAATTAAGATGCCAACCACTACTTTCTGGCAATGAAGGATCCATATTTCTTTTGGGGGTTTGCTATCCTATTATTATTTTCCTTTCTAAAAGCTGGGCGTCCTTTATCTAGTCAACTGAATGAAGACGCTGCGTGATCGAGGTGATTAAAAGTGACGACCTAAAACAAGACGAAGATGAATGAAGATAAACTCAAATCCAGCCTCGTCTCGCCCTGCCTATCCCTCCCCTGCCCTGGGCCTACCCTGCCAGCCTTCCCATTCGTGGTCAGAGGGAAAATAAAAAGAGAAGGGAGGGGGGAGAAATAAGAAGATAAGAAGATAAGCCGTTCATCTGTCGCAGTAGGAAAACAACTTCTGGAAACTTAGTGAAAGCCTTGCGTATGATTTATTACCGGACGTGGAAGAAAGTTCAGAGAGAAAATTTGTAGCGGACTGTGGCGCGGCGTTTCCCGTGATGGGCGAAGCGTCTGGATCTGTGTTGGGTAAGGCGTGTGTTGGATAAGAGGGGGGGGGAAGGGAGGGGAAGGGATGATGTACGTGTGTGTGTGTGTGTGTGTGTGTGTGTGTGTGTGTGTTGATAGGTATAGTTCCTTGATGGGTTACGGTTCAAGTGTTTTTCCTTCACTTACTCCTTCAAAGTCCATATTCAACTCTACTTTATTTTACTTCACTTTTCCTTTAGTCCTATCATTCACCTTTCCATTCCCCTCTCTACTCACATTAACCCATCAACAACTTCCCTTCTTAATAGATAATTGCTAAAAAAACATCCCAGCTACCCCCAAGTAAACATCTCACTCAAACACAACCAATAAATCTAACCCAAATAAAGGAAACTAATCTAACGTTGTGAAAATGCTCCACTGAACGCCACCAAAGTCACACAATCGTAGACCCTTCGTTCATTATTCAATTAATGGAGGATTGATTTCAGCGCGTCCAGACTTCGTGGAAGACTGCACTGTAAAGTCAGTTATGCCGGACGCGAGCTCTGAAATGCCTTGTGGATTTGCTGCCTAATAACTGGACGCCGATATTACGAAACAGCGATGGAAAATTAATGCTTTCCCGGAAGATCTGAGTTACCGCATCGAGTCTACCGCCAAGTCTCGTTCCGCTCCCCGCCCGAATATGCCTCGCATCGCTCTCCTCTCGCCCACTCCATCCCACCCCGTCCCGTCTACCCCAGGAACCCCGTCGATGGCTAGATGATGAATGGACGAGCTGCTGCATCAATTAATCGCTCACTATACGGGTCAATAAGTCATAACAAGGCGGCGGAGCTCACGTGCAGTACGGATATTAATAATGGAGACAAAGACGTGAAAAATAGGGGAATCATTAAGCCGGGGAATCCATTAATTACAACAGAGGAAGTGAGGGAGTGGAAGGAGAGGAGTGGTAGAGGATAATATGAATAAACTGGATAAGAACTACGATTTCACTGATCAAAGGGAAGAAATACTAAATGCGTGACGTGAATAAAGCAATGAATAAATGAATCAGGCAATTGACGAATGGATAAATGAAATGAATGGCGGGAAATTGAGCAATGAAATGGACAAGATAAATCAAAGAAAGAGGATCAGGCAGCAAACATCATCTTCTTCCTTCTTCTTCTCCTCCTCCTCCTCCTCCTCTTCTACTTCCTCCTCGAGTCAAGACCCTGAAGTGACCTCGGTAAAGCATTTCGAAGAGCAGTGACATGAAAGACTTGACAAGACTTCGTACCCTGCAAATAGGTCAGGTCAGAACCATCTCTCTCTCTCTCTCTCTCTCTCATTACGTAATCACCTGATAAATCTAGGTGTGATAAAGGCTTCAGGAGGCAACACGCCGCTCCGAGACATATAAGTTCCGGCGCGAGAGTCAAGTTATTCCTCGTTAGCTATGATGATGAGGGATAATGACGCTGGCGGGGCAGATGGAGGCAGTAATTCATGAGCAAGAAAGCCAGAAAGGAAATAGGAAAGGAAGTGCGAGAGAGAGAGAGAGAGAGAGAGAGAGAGAGAGAGAGAGAGAGAGAGAGAGAGAGAGAGAGAGAGAGAGAGAGAGAGAGAGAGAGAGAGAGAGAGAGAGAGAGAGAGAGAATTACATAGAATTACATAGAATTACATAGAAAATCAGACCACAGACCCCATGGTCCAGACTTGGTGGTCTGTCCTTAAACCTAAGTGATTTTACATTAATCAGAAGGCTCCAAAACGTTGCATTTCTACTCTAGTTGATATTAAGTTGAAGGAAGTGACGGTCGAGCTTATTTTGAAGGAGTCAATCGTGTTACACTGGACCACTGATGATGGGAGCTTATTCCATTCTCGCACTACAACGTTGGTGAAAAAAATTTGGTGCAGTCTGAATTTACTTGTCTACATCTGAGTTTTACGCCATTGTTCCTCGTGCGCAAAGTGTCATCGATCATAAACAATGTTGATCTGTCTACATTCGTGAAACCATTAAGTATTTTAAAACATTCGATCAGTTTTCCTCGGAGGCGACGTTTCTCAAGAGAGAACATGTTATGGGTAGAAAGCCTTTCTTCGTAGGATTTGATGCGCAAGGAAGGATAATTTTCGTTGCCCGACGCTGAACACCTTCTAATTTAGCAATATCCTTTGCATGGTGGGGAGACCAAAACTGTACCGCATATTCCAAGTGGGGTCTGACTAAACTGTTGTAGAGCGGGAGTATTACATCTTTATTCTTAAATAAAAGTTTCTTTTAATGAAGCCCAACATTCTGTTCGCTTTATTTGCTGCATCGATGCATTGCTGTGAGAATTTGAGGTTTGACGCGATTTTGACCCCCAAGTCCTTGACGCATTGAACGCTTTTGAGTTTAACGCCGCGCATTTCGTAATCAAACTTTTTATTCCTCGTTCCAACTTGAAGGACCTGGCACTTGTCTACGTTAAAGGGCATCTCCCATCTATCCGACCAAGTTGAAATTTTGTGCAAATCCTCTTGGAGGCTTTGCCTGTCTTCGTCAGTGAGAACCGAGTTACCAATCTTTGTGTCGTCTGCAAATTTACTAATGCGGTTATTGAGTCCAACATCCACGTCGTTGATGTAAATAATGAAGAGCACTGGGCCAAGAACCGAGCCCTGAGGGACGCCACTAGTGACAGGCGCCCACTCTGAGTTAAATCCGTCAATCACTACTCTTTGTTGTCTGTTGCTCAACCAATTCGCGATCCATTGGTTTACCTGACCGTCAATACCTATTTGTTTTAATTTGTAAAGTAATTTATGATGCGGGACTTTATCAAACGCTTTCTGGAAATCAAGATAGACTACGTCCAGTGATTTGGTTACGTCATAAACAGTGAAGAGGTCGTTATCAAAGGTTAATAGATTTGATAGGCAGGATCTTTTGTTTCGGAAGCCATGTTGTGAGTCCCCAATTAATGAGTGGCTTTCAAGGTAACTCACAATTTTGTCTCTAATTATGCCCTCAAGTAGCTTACCTACAACCGAAGTTAGACTAATGGGCCTGTAATTACCTGGTACTTTTTTGTCTCCTTTCTTAAATATCGGTGTCACGTTAGCCTTTTTCCAATCTGAAGGGACAATGCCTTGTCGCAAGGACATATTGAATACGGTTGTGAGGGAGGAGAGTATTTCGCTCCTTGTTTCTTTCAGCAGAGTAGGATATACTTTATCAGGTCCAGGACTTTTATTTGTTTTAAGTGATTTGAGGGCTTTAAGGACTTCATCGGGTTTTATTTCAAAGTTAGACAATGCATGCTCGGGATTTACATTAGTACTGGTGTTGGTGGTGGTGGTGGGAGGACTGTTATTATTAAACACCGAGGAAAAGTAATTATTTAATAGGTTTGCAACGTGTTGGCTGTCAGTCACTAGTGCACCGTCGCTGTTTATTAAAGGTCCAATTCCACTTCTGATCGCCTTTCTGTTGTTTATGTAACTGAAGAAGGATTTCGGATTATTTTTACAGTTGGCTGCAATATTTACTTCATATCTACGCTTTGCCTGATGCACTAATCTTTTTACTCGTCGCCTTGCATCATTGTAAAGTCTAATGTTTTCGTGCGTGCTTTGGTCTTTCTTTAACCTGTAAGACAATTTTCTCTCCTTGACTGAGTGTTTAATTTCGCTATTAAACCAAGGTGGACTTTTATTAGTGTTAATTCGCTTCTCGCACAAGGGGACAAATGTGTCCTGCTGAGTGAGTAAGTGATTTTTAAAGTTTAGCCAGGCGTCCTCTGCATTGCCGTCATCTGATAGTTGCATATCTATTAGTTTTCGTCGGATTTCTACGAAGTTGGCTCTTTTGAAATTGGGCACCTTAACTTTATTTTCAGTCACCGATGTTTGAGCTCTAATGTCAACGCGCACTAGTTTATGATCGCAGGAACCGAGGTGTTCTCCTACCGTGACATTACTGACTAGGTTATCTTGGGTCGCTATAACAAGGTCAAGTATGTTATTTTGTCGAGTTGGTTCAGAAACCATTTGGCTTAGATAATTTTCCTCTAGAAATTCGATCATTCTATGGGACTCACCTTCTGTACCCGACAGTGTCGCCCAGTCGATAGAGAGAGAGAGAGAGAGAGAGAGAGAGAGAGAGAGAGAGAGAGAGAGAGAGAGAGAGAGAGAGAGAGAGAGAGAGAGAGAGAGAGAGAGAGAGAGAGAGTTGAGACGCCGTGGGGTCAGGTCACGCTCGGGTTCGCTCCGTGATATTGGACACTGTGTGGAAGCAGAACGATATTTCTTCTTATCCTCCACACGTTGGGATTACCATCGCTTCCTGGGAGCTGTGCAGTGGACAAGTAGCGCACAGGAAGTACTGTGTGTGTGTGTGTGCCCTTACACAACCTTGGAAACTCGCCCCTCTGTGCTCCATTGCCCTCACGCGGGACGGAGCCTGTGGACAGTGAAGTGTTTAGTGGCGCAAGAACGACCACCAACGAGCGAAAAAATTAGCTTCCGAGATCTGTGAAACATTCTTTCTATCAAAGTGTTCAAGCGTGTGTGGAAAAAACTACAAAATAGTGAACAGTGAGAGGCAACTCCACGAAACACGCTGACCTCACCTCGCCCAGAGCTGTAAATCCCCTGGGACAGGGCCCCTCGGAAACAGGCCGCGCCCGCCCCTCGCATTCCAAGGCGAGATTAGAGACACCCCCATCCCACCCTGACCTGACCTCTCGTGCGCATCGACCCACACCACCATCATGGCCTCCCTCACTCTCACTGAGGCCCCCCACCAGCATCAGCAAATTGCCTGGGCAGGACAGTCAGGCTATCCTGGGGCAAAATATTGCTGTGTGTGCAGCTACTCTGTCCGTGTGAAGCCCTCCACGGCCTGCAGCCAGCCAGACTGTCCAAACCTGGCCTGCGCAGACTGCTTCAATGAAGGCCCTTTCTGCTGCTCCACGACTGAGGGACTGAGGCGAGCAGCCGGCATTCCTCACCCCGTCACCTACGCGGCCGCTGAAGATACACCGCCCAGCACGCCAGCAGCCCCCCAGCCCGACCCGCTCGCCCCACAACCACCAATTGAAACGGAGGACAGCGCCGTCAGGGAGGATCTTCTCTCCAACCCGCCTGAAGGCCTTGTTGACATCATTCTCCGACTAAGGAATGAGGTACACGGCCTTAAGTGCATTGTGGAGACATATCGGGCGCGGAGTGAAAGAACGAGGAAACAAAGAGAAGCCTTGGTTGAAACCGTCAGCTCCATGGACTCCCTGGCAGAAGCTGAACAGGAAACCCCCGTCCCTCCCCCCACCACACAAGCCACAAGTGCCCTGCCAAGTAAAATTGACCAGGACTGGCAGGAGGTGTGCTCCTCCCACCCCAGGTGGCGCGGCTGGTGGGAATCAGGGAAGCCTAGAGCACTGAGGAAGGTGACTCACGACCCCCCAGAAGACGCCGAGACAACCCCACCCCCTCGCCGCCGGCCGGGCCAACCCACCCAGGCCACACAGACCCCCCCGCCCTCTGTCAGAAACAGAAACCCCCCCTCTCCCAGCCGATCCACTCCTCCTACCCCTCCGTCCTCCCCGCCACCATCACCACTACAACCGAGGACGCGGAGACACACCACGGCACACACACCATCGCCCCCAACCCCTCTGGACTCAGGCCTCACCACCCTTCTGTGGCAGGTGCCGTCAGCGCGGCCACAGTTAATCACTGCTCTGAGACCATCTGCGACTTCTGTGGCCGACGTGGGCACCTCGCTGACCAGTGTCGCAAGAGGCAGGCAGAAGCAAAGCGAAGTCTAGAGTGTGCGTATTGCCAGCGGCGAGGACACACCGATGACGAGTGTTACGCTCGAGCCGCCGACATCAGACAGGAACGACTGCTTCGAGCAATCCTGTCTGAACACCAGCCACCCATCACCCAGCCTGCTCCCTACCAGCAAGCGGTGCACGCCCCGCCCTACCCATCCTGGCCTTATCTCCGCACTCCCCTTCCGCTGATCCGATAAGGCGATACGGACACCAGCGGCCTCAAGATTCTGTCCGCCAACGTACGAGGCTTTGGGACCAACATCGGCGAGCTGACACGGCCCTTCGTCCTCAGGCACCACATCGACATAGTGGTGACAGTGGAGACCTTCCTGGACGACACATGTGCCACCACCTGTGATAAGATCCCCGGGTACTCGCACTGGGCCAGACGAGACCGCCACACAGGACAGGGGGGAGGCATTGCTGTTTGCCACCGAAACGGCCTGCAGATGGACGCCCTCACCACAGACACTCCTGGAAATGGAGATGATGTTCCTCCGCATCATTCTCGAGGACAGGAGCGCTGCTACTCTGTGCCATGTACCGGCCACAGTGGCAAGGCAGCGCCCCTCACCTACCTCACAGAGCACCTGGACGACCTTATGGCTGCCCACAGCTGTCAGTACGCGATGGTTGTGGGCGACCTAAATCAACACCTGGTGGCGAGGGCCTTCACCGAGCTCACAGCGGTGCATGGATTGCACAACCATGTTGAGTTCCCGACACATCAGCGAGGCTCCCTGGACCCTGTGCTCACAGACCTGCCGAGTGACTGCGTGCTGTGCTGCCCACTAGACCGTGTGGGCAGTTCCGACCACAATGCCATACTCACCACCATCAGCCTGGCCCCAGCGCGTGAAGAGGAACACCAGCGAGTCATCTGGCTGTGGGACCGCGCGGACTGGACGGCTGCAAGGCAGGCCCTGGCAGCGACTGCTTGGGGCACAGTCCTTAACGGTGACCCACAACATGACGTCTCCGCCCTCACCACTGTCCTCAATACCGTCCAGCAGCAACACGTCCCCACCGCACCTACTCATCCAGCCCAAAAGACCAGCCTTGGTTCGGGTACAGGTGCCGTATTGCAGCCGAAAGGAAATACAAGGCTTGGACAAGATATAAAAGACACCCCACGCAGGAAAATAAGGCCCAACACAGACGAGCCTGCAAAATTATGACGAGGACAGCAAAGTTGGCAAAAGACAGGTGGGACGCCGACAGGAGGAGAAAGCTGTCCTCTAACCAAACCGACCTGAAACAGTGGTGGGGGCTGGTGAAGGAACAGGCCATACCCCCAGGAACGTATCCGCCCCTGAGGAAACCTGACGGAGACCTGGCCATCACCAGCCGGGAAAGGCTGACCTGCTGGCCTGTCACTTCAGTCAAAAGATGACAACCCAGGAGCCAGACAGGCAGCCGCCCACCCTCCCCAACTCATCGCCTCAAGACTAGGGAATGTGCTAATCTCTGAGGACGCTGTCAGGAGACATCTGAGGGGCGTCAACACCAGGAAGGCGCCAGGCCCTGACAGCGTGAGTCCATACTTACTGCGGCGATGCTCCGATGAGCTCACCAGCCCCCTCGCCCAGATCTTCCGGCGATGCCTGCAGAGCGGGGTGTGGCCTGCACAGTGGAAGGAGGCCAGAGTCACACCCGTACACAAGAAAAATCCAGGTCCGAGCCAGGCAATTACAGGCCAATATCACTCCTCCCAATCATCAGCAAGATATTTGAGAGGATCATCGGGGAGCAACTGACATCCTTCCTCGAGGAAAACCACCTGCAGTCACCGAAGCAGTTTGGTTTTCGGAAGGGCTGCTCCACCTCCGACCTCCTCCTTCTCCTCTCAAAGTCCTGGCATGACGCCCTTGATGACGGCCACCCCTCTCGTGATTGCCCTGGATATAGCTGGCGCGTTCGACTCCGTTTGGCACCGCGGTCTGACGGCGAAGCTACAGCAACTAGGCATCACAGGGGACCTGCTGCGCCTGCTCTCAAACTACCTGTTAGGCAGGAGCCTCCACGTAGCAGTCAACGGAAGCACCTCGACCCGCTTCCCGGTGGAGGCCTCCGTTCCACAGGGGTCCGTCCTTGGACCTATTCTGTGGAACATATACTTTAACGACCTCCTGCAAACCATCCCGGCAGCAAGCGCTTACGCCGACGACTGCACCCTCTCCAGAACATACAAGAGGGAGGAAGCCCAGGACGTGATAGAGTCCGTCAACAGACAGTTGGCAGACATAATGGCCTGGGGAAAGAGGTGGCAAGTCAGGTTTGCCCCTGACAAAACCCAGGCCATGGTAATATCACGTTCTCGGGAGGACGCGAGGCAACTCCACGGCAGACTGAGATTCGGGAATGACACCATCCCTCTGCAGTCCAGCGTCGACATCCTGGGCGTGGAGGTGGACTCCCAGCTGCGGTTTGACCGTCACCTTGAAAGGGTGGCGCAAAAAGCCTCCCAGAAGGTGAACCTCCTGCGCCGCATGAAGAACCTCCTCGATGCTGAAGGCCTGAACACCCTCTATAAGGCACAAGTCCGTCCAGTGATGGAGTATGCACCGCTCACCTGGATGGCCAGCGCCCGCTGCCACCTCAACCTGCTAGACAAGGTGCAGAGGAGGGCTGAACGCCTCATCAACGGCACCACCGACCGAGCCAGTGGGAGACACAGCGACAACAACAACAACAACAACACCCACACGAAGGAAGGGCAAGACCAGCCACGAACCAGCTGAATAGCCTGGAGCACCGTCGCCGCGTCGCTGCCCTGACGGTGCTACACAAGGCACAAGTGGGCCTAGTGCCCCACCTGACGGACCTGAGGGCTACCTGGAGGAGGTCTGAGCGCAGCACGAGAACGGTGCTGAGCAACACCTCCCTCCTGGAAGTGCCAATGGCCCGCTCCAGCACCCACCAACGTGCCTTCTCCATCGCAGCGGTGGTGTGGTGGAACAACCTCACTGCTGATGTGGATGTGACACAACTGTCCACTCAGCAGATGAAGGTTGCGTCCCACAGGTGGCTACTCCTACACCCACCGTAAATATGTATATATATAATTGTATAATATATTGTATAATAATTGTATAATATAATCGGCAGAAGCTTTTAAATAGCTCCCCAACGGTCGGGGTAACTTTAGCATAGACAAATAATACTGCCATGTACTAATGTACTGAACACGTTTAAATAAAAAAAAAGAGAGAGAGAGAGAGAGAGAGAGAGAGAGAGAGAGAGAGAGAGAGAGAGAGAGAGAGAGAGAGAGAGAGAGAGAGAGAGAGAGAGAGAGAGAGAGAGAGAGAGAGAGAGAGAGAGAGAGAGAGAGAGAGATAGAGAGAGAGAGAGAGAGAGAGAGAGAGAGAGAGAGAGAGAGAGAGAGAGAGAGAGAGAGAGAGAGAGAGAGAGGAGATTAAGTGAAAAGAAGCTTGGGTGATGAAGGTGAAAGATGGAGGTCTGAAAGGAAATAGGAAAGGAAGAGGGAGAGAAGGAGAGACAGGGAGGAGAAAGAGGGGGAGAAAAGGCACTTGGAAATGAGGTTGAAGAGAGAAAGAGAGGGGGGGAAGAAAGAGATAGACAAAAAAGAAACTTGGGAGATGAAGATGGAAGGGATAATTCGAGAGGAAGAAAGCCAAAAAGGGTACAGGAAAGGAAGAGAAGACAAGGAGAGAGGGAGGAGTCAGAGAGGGAGAACAGAAACTTGGATAGGTAGTGTAAGAGAGAGAGAGAGAAAGAAAGGAAAATTGGGTGATGAAGATGGGGACGTTAATTCATGAAGAAGAAAGTCAGAAAGGAAACAGGAAAGGAAGAGAAAACGAGAGAAGAGAATGACATAAAAAAAAGAAACTTGGGTGATGTAGATGGGGTCTTGATAGGAGGGCAAACGAAAGGGAAAGTCCTCACAACTGGCCGTCTCTCCTCGCCTCACCTGACAACTCACTCACGACGCAATTAACAAGACTGATCGCTGTGAGACTTCCCTTTAAATCGAGAGGCGTGATCGAATAATTGTAGTTTGGGGAGAATGGTTATCCAGCCTCGAACTCGCTGCTGTCGTCTTCCTGTTGTATTGCTATTTTTCTTCCTGATGTCCCTTCCCTCATTTCTCTCTCACATCTTTTCCAATCCTTTCTGTCTATTCCTACTTTGAAACTACTACTTCTATTTCTTGTCGTCTTATCTCCACGTATCTATTGAACCCCGTTTTCTCTTCCATTTATCTTTCCTTCTTTCTCTTCTTCTCCTATCTTTTTCTTGCACATTTCTTCTCACTTCTTCTTCTTGTCCATTCTCATACCTATCTAATCTGTTGAAAGGAAAGTATGTATGAAAAGAACATGTCTGAACAGAAAAGGTGAAACAAAAGGGACAGAGAAAAAAGTCGTGTTGAAATAGGTGTATAAAAAAGAAAAAAAGGAAAGGAAAAGGAAAAGAGAAAGTTTAAAATAAGGGCGAGGCTGGAGGGGAGTCTGGATCTGGATAACACGCATATAAAGAATAACAAAAGGGAAGATATAAAAAGATGCGTAGAAATAAGGTATATAAAAAAGAAAAAAGGAAAGGAAAAAGAAAAGAGAAAGTTTATAACAAGGGCGAGGCTGGAGGGGAGTCTGGATCTGGATAACACGCATGTAAAATAAATAACAAAAGGGAAGATATAAAAAGATGCGTAGAAATAAGGATATAAAGAGAGAAAAAATAAAATAAAAAAGGGATAACAGGAGAAACAGAAATATTATATATAAAAAGAACGCTACTGAAGGGGAAGAGAAAAACAAAATCGTGTAGAGAAAAGTAGAAAAGAAAAAAGAAAAGGAAAAAAATCTATAAAAAAGGCGATACTGAAGAGGAAAGTTGAAACATAAGTTAAAGAAAAATATCATGTAGAAATAATTATATAAAGAAGAAAAAAAGAAAGGAAAAAGGAGAAAAGGTTAAAGGAAAATGTATATAAAAAATGACGAAACGGAGGAGGAAGGATGAAACAAAATGGAAAAAAAATGATGTGTAGAAATAAAATTGCTTGCCGTCCTTCTCTCAGCTCTGGCATGTGGTGGTCGGTTGCTTTAATTTTTCCATCTTCATTTCTTGGTTTTGTATCCGACTCGATTCTATTCTACTGCGCCGCCGCCCGTCCTGCATCACTGTTCTATTTGCCGACGTCCACTTCCCTTCTTCCTTCCCCTCTGTCATCCCATCTTCCCCTCCTTATGATGCGTCTCCTCACTCTTCCTTCCTAACTTCGTTCACCTCCCATCGTTCACCATTATTTTCCAGATTCTTTTATCTTCAATGCTCTGTCTGTCTCTCTGTCTGTGTCTGTCTGTCTGTGTATGTCTGTTTATCTATCTATCTATCTATTATCCATCTATCTATCTACCGACCTATCTTTCTTTAAATACAACTATCTACACATCTATCACTTTCATTTTCCTCCCTATTCCCAAGTGCGTGGAATGGTTACAAATGATTTTCATATTTAACACAACTCTACGGATCGAGGCAGTCACATTTCATTAAAAATCTATATTTCTGATGACAAAACTCTTGGGAGTAATGTTCCAAGAAAATATGGGGATGACAAAGCAAGTAGGTATATAATATCCAGTATAAATAAACTGTTTGACTCAATGAATGTAGTTTAGAACCATACTTGCATAGATCGCTGGAAAAAAATAATACGGTGTAAAAAACAAGAAATGTAGAAAAACGAATCAATCATATAGAGAAAAAAATATTTTCATATCAATCAGTTAGAAGATGAAAGCATAAGCAATTACATATACATTTTTCCATGTCCCAGTCTTGTTATTAATGAAATAAATTACAAATACTATGAGGAAAGAAATATATATGTAACGTGTAAGGTTTAAAGCTATGGAAGCAACAGCAGCAGTAATATCTCTCGAATATAATATCAAACTCCATGATCTTGTATCATTACGATTTACTTCTGACTTCTGATGTGTTCACTATAAATACCGTCAAAACAATAGCATCCATTACAAGATAATACTTGAAGAACGACAACTTTATAAATGAAACCTAATCTCAACCACCACCACCACCACCTCCACCGGCACGACCACAACTACAACAACCATTACCTTCCTAGGAGCTGCGAGTACTGCCCAGGCGTTAACAGAGCTGAGCAGGTACTCATACAGTTGACGAGACATCAACCCAAGACGCAAACAGGATTACAGGGAGTCTATTTACCATTATGCAAAGGAGAATATGTGCGCTCTCTCTCTCTCTCTCTCTCTCTCTCTCTCTCTCTCTCTCTCTCTCTCTCTCTCTCTCTCTCTCTCTCTCTCTCTCTCTCTCTCTCTCTCTCTCTCTCTCTCTCTCTCTCTCTCTCTCTCTCTCTCTCTCTCTCTCTCTCTCTCTCTATCTCTCTCTCTCTCTCTCTCTCTCTCTCTCTCTCTCTCTCTCTCTCTCTCTCTCTCTCTCTCTCTCTCTCTCTCTCTCTCTCTCTCTCTCTCTCTCTCTCTCTCTCTGACATATGCCATGAAAAACAAGAGACTAACTAATATATCATAATGCTAAGCGGATGTTTTCCCAGCTGACGTGACATTTAACAGTTCAAAAAATACAAATATAATAAAACAAGGATTCATAGTTATTATTCTGACACGCTTTATGTTTCTGTGTGTGTGGGTGTGTGGGTCATGTATGTGTGTGTGTGTGTGTGTGTGTGTGTGTGTGTGTGTGTGTGTGTGTGTGTGTGTGTGTGTGTGTGTGTGTGTGTGTGTGTGTGTGTGTGTGTGTGTGTGTGTGTGTGTGTGTGTGTGTGTGTGTGTGTGTGTGTGTGTGTGTGTGTGTGATACAACGTTTTCTTTTCATATATAATAAAAAAAAGTGCGTACAACTTAACTTCTATCTTTGACCTTTGAATCTTCTAACAATATAATAACACAATGATATAGTCCTAACGAATGTCTGACAGGTTTTTCGTTAACACCAGAAAACATATCTGAAGCTCAAATGTTAATTCTCAAACCTTAATCTGAAACAAACAAACAAAAAGCACACACGCAATAAACAGCAAGAATCGTAAAGCTGAACAACACACACACACACACACACACACACACACACACACACACACACACACACACACACACACACACACACACACACACACACACACACAAACACACAAACACACACACACAGACACACACGTGGACACTATTACCATCTTAAGCCTGCTATGGCCGTCAACAGGTTTCCAGCCAATCATATTCTCCGATTGACTGATAAACAACCCTCTAAGCCAGTCACGTGCCGGCTTCCCAAAGTATACAGACCCGAGCACCAATCACAACACGATGCTCCCCTGACGTACTGAAGACCTACATAAATCAGGAGTCCCTCGAGCCAAACAGGTATCCCATGCACCCAATCAGCAGAATAGAAAATGAAAACAGAAAAGAAAAGTAACAATTGAAATTCGTGATTCGTAGAAGTGTAAACGTTGAGTAATTTTTTCTCACACAATCATAACGCAAAAAAAATGTTTACACTAGTTCTCAAGATATGAATATTTATGCATTGTTCTTGCGGATGAATAATAAACTATATGCTAAAACGAAAACGCTTATAAAAACAGCAAACAAAAATATGCATAGATTATCATGAAAAGGAAAAGCATAAATTATAAAAGCTTTTTTTTTATATAATTTTTCTATATCATTTTTATATTTTTACATTTTTCTATATCATTTTTTTCTATAGCATTTTTTTATATCATTTTTCTATATAATTTATTATTATTATTATTATTATTATTATTATTATTATTATTATTATTATTATTATTATTATTATTATTATTATTATTATTATTATTATTATTATTATTATTATTATTAATATTATTATTATTATCATGAGAAAGGAAAAGCATAAATTATAATAGCTTTTTTTTCTATATCATTTTTCGTGTGGAAGCAGAATGTTGCAAGATTTTTTTCTATTTTGTTTTCACCTTGATATTCCATTTATTTCATTTATCTAATCTCCTTAACATACAAAAAAAATTCCGAAACCAATGATTGCGAGTCAAGTAAGATTCCCACGTATTTTCTGATCTCTTTGTTCCGAACACATAAGCCGATTAGTAATGATGGAACCTAATGATATAATATTTAAACTCAGAACATCCAAGAGCCAAGATAAAGATATTCTTCAAACAATGGCCAAGAAAGTAAACAGAATGACACAAGAAGAGGAAAAGGAATATATATTCAATCACAGAAAACTCAATAACAAGATATCTATATTATCTTAGGACGACGCAAAAAGTAAAATAAGAAGAAACGAGAAAACAAGACTAGAAAAAGAGAAAAGAAGAAAAGAAAATAAGGAGGAGGAGGAGGAGGAGGAATCGTTAGGTTTGATGAGATAAGCATAGAAAGAAAAAAGCTAATGTCTCTCTCTCTCTCTCTCTCTCTCTCTCTCTCTCTCTCTCTCTCTCTCTCTCTCTCTCTCTCTCTCTCTCTCTCTCTCTCTCTCTCTCTCTCTCTCTCTCTCTCTCTCTCTCTCTCTCTCTCTCTCTCTCTCTCTCTATCTCTCTCTCTCTCTCTCTCTCTCTCTCTCTCTCTCTCTCTCTCTCTCTCTCTCTCTCTCTATCTCTCTCTCTCTCTCTCTCTCTCTCTCTCTCTCTCTCTCTCTCTCTCTCTCTCTCTCTCTCTCTCTCTCTCTCTCTCTCTCTCTTCCACCCACATTCATCTCTTTCATCGTTCTCTTTCCTTTCCTCCTCTTCGTGCTCCTCCTCCTCCTCCTCCTCCTCCTCCTCCTTTATTTAGTCTTACTCTTATTTATATTATTTTTTTCTTATTTCTTTCTTATTTTAAATCGTTCACTTCCGCCCCCCCCCCCCTCCTCCTCCTCCTTCTCCTCCTATCTCAAAAAGAGTTGCTTCAGTCTGTTGGAAAGAGCTTACACCGGGTTTCCATAGGAACGCAAAGTGTAAGTGTTTATACTACAATGTACACCATAGTAAGATAGATAGATAAGAAAAGACAAGAAAATATGGAACACTTTCTTAGGGATCCCATCGCAAGCAGCTGGGTGTTGAGGGGACATTTTGGTGGTGGTGGCTGTCGGTTTGGTGGAGAGTGGCAGCCTGTTCCCTCACACTGGTTACAGCTTCTCCTGCTACTGTCCCTCCCCCGCTGTCTTGTGTTCCTTGCTTAATTCTTCCCGTACGGCGCGGGCCACCTTCTTCATTATTCTTTTCAGTTGTTTCTTCGCCACTTTTCCATTCCTTCTTGTGTTGGCGTCCTTGTCCATCACGGGTATGATCGAGACTGTCTGTTCGCGGACTATTCTCTCTTGTATGGTGATGATAAACTTCAATTCAGTTTTGTCCGTTTCTTCATCTCCAGGAACTTGATTTTCCTGATTTTCTGTCGCATCTTCGTAAGAAACAACCTTCCGTTGATTGACAACTTTTTCTTCTGTTACGGAAGGAGTAATCTTTTCAATAACTGTCTCATTTCTCACAGCGGGAACCTTTTCCTCTGTTACAACAGGGACTTCTTCTTTCTCTTTAGAAACAGTGACAATCTCTTCTGTAACCGAAGGGGCAGCCTGTTCAGTAACCTTCTTTTTTATCACAACAGGAACTTTTCCTTCTGTCGCCGTAGGGGCAGCCTGTTCAATAGCCCTTTCTTGTGGGGCAACCCTTTCAATAACCCTTTCTTGTGGAACATTCTGTTCAGTAACCCTTTCTTGTGGGGCATTCTGTTCAATAACCCTTTCTTGTGGGACATTCTGTTCAATAACCCTTTCTTGTGGTTCATTTTGTTCAATAACCCTTTCTTGTGGGGCATTCTGTTCAATAACCCTTTCTTGTGGGGCATTCTGTTCAGTAACCCTTTCTTGTGGGGCATTCTGTTCAATAACCCTTTCTTGTGGGACATTCTGTTCAATAACCCTTTCTTGTGGGGCATTTTGTTCAATAACCCTTTCTTGTGGGGCATTCTGTTCAATAACCCTTTCTTGTGGGGCATTCTGTTCAATAACCCTTTCTTGTGTCACAACAGGAACTTTTTCTTCTGTCACCGTAGGGGCGGCCTGTTCAATAGCCCTTTCTTGTGGGACAGCCCTTTCAATAACCCTTTCTTGTGGGACAGACTGTTCAATAACCCTTTCTTGTGGGGCATTCTGTTCAATAATCCTTTCTTGTGGGGCATTCTGTTCAATAACCCTTTCTTGTGGGGCAGACTGTTCAATAACCATTTCTTGTGGGACAGCCCTTTCAATAACCCTTTCTTGTGGGACAGACTGTTCAATAACCCTTTCTTGTGGGACATTCTGCTCAATAACCCTTTCTTGTGTCACAACAGGAACTTTTTCTTCTGTCGTCGAAGGGGCAACGTTTTCAACAACCTCCTGTTGAGGGACAACCGGGACTTTTCCTTCTGTCACCGAGGGGATAATCTTTTCAATAACCTTCTTCTCCTCTGCCGCGAGAGGAAGTT
This sequence comes from Eriocheir sinensis, assembly GCF_024679095.1. NCBI lineage: Eukaryota > Metazoa > Arthropoda > Malacostraca > Decapoda > Varunidae > Eriocheir > Eriocheir sinensis. Next base: position 103,345 of record NW_026111506.1, on the reverse strand, counting down.
CTGCTTGCTCCTTAGAGACACTTACGATCTCCTGTGTCACCGAAGGGGCAGCCTGCTCAACAACCTTCTCCTTTGTCACAACGGGGAGTTTTTCTTCCGTCACCGAGGGCACAACCTTTTCAATAAATTTCTCTTCTTTAACAACGTGGACTTTTCCTTCCGTCGCCGTAGGGGGAATCTTTTCAGCAACGGTCTGATTTGTCACAACGGGGACCTTTTCTGCTACCACCGAAAGCGTAACGGGTTTAACAGCTCGAGTCACAACGGAGTCTTTTCCTTCTCCCACCGAGGGCACATCCTTTCTAACAACCTTCGCCGGCGTCACAGCAGGGACTGTCTTTTCAACGACTTTACCGTCCTGAGTGATAGGCGTAGTATTTATTTCTTCAGCCTTTGCTTTTCCCTCCTTCATCTTGTTTTTCACGTCATCAACTTGGTGTTTCAAGTCTTCAATTGTTTCATTAAGATGTTTTTCGTTACGAACCTCTTTGATGTCGCTATTACACACATTCTTTTCGACTTCTTTTTGAATTACAGTTTCTTTCTCGACATCTTTTCCATCACTCTTCTCTGTAATATTCTTCTTCTCCACAGATGTCACTTTCGTGCTTTCCTGTGAAGGTAGAAGTTCTTCTTTCTCTTTCACAACAACTTCATTCGTTATATTGCTGGGCAGAATCTCCTTTCTTTGCTCTGTTCGTTCTGCCTCATGAAGTCCATCATCCTTCTCTGTAACATTCCTCTCCTCCACAGATGTCACTTTCGTGCTTTCCTGTGAAGGTAGAAGTTCTTCCTTCTCTTTCACAACAACTTCATTCGTTATATTGCTGGGCAGAATCTCCTTTCTTTGTTCTGTTCCTTTTGCCTTCTGAAGTCCATCATCCTTCTCTGTAACATTCCTCTCCTCCACAGATGTCACATTAGTGCTTTCCTGTGAAGGTAGAAGTTCTTCCTTCTCTTTCACAACTGCTTCGTTCGTTATATTGCTGGGCAGAATCTCTTTTCTTTGCTCTGCTCGTTTTGATTCGGTTTCTTGACCCGTTTCATCGGTATCATTAAAGACTTTCCTTTCTATCGTCTTAAAGGTGTCGTTAGAGGCTATTACTGAACTTGTCTTCATTGGATAAGTCATCTTCGGTGGTTCTCTAAGTTGTCCCTTGTAAAGATCTCGGTATTCCTCAAGAGCGGCTCTCACCGCTGCCGCACACGAGGAGTCCACCTCCGGGATCACCTTCAGCCCCGGTACCCGGGAGCCCTCCACCTGAGGCCCGGCCACTACGAAGACCGTCCCAACAATGAAGAGGTTCATGTTTGCTGAATGAAAGTTTATGAAATTAAGAAGAGTTACGGTTTTGTCACAGAAAACCAATCTGGGATTGAAAACAGAATGGCCTCCGGAACACAGACCGGGCATGGAAAATAATCCTCTCGGGTCTTCCTCCGTTATAGGAACACACACGACGGCGAGAAATTGGGATGTAAAGTCTGGTGTGTGTGTGTGTGTGTGTGTGTGTGTGTGTGTGTGTGTGTGTGTGTGTGTGTGTGTGTGTGTGTGTGTCTGAAACATCGGAGGAAGACTGAGACTAGAGGCTGGGTAGAATACCTGTAGAAAGGAAGGAAAGGAGGGGATATGTCCTCAAAGTGTAAGGGAGGGTGACAACTCTTGGATAGACTACCCAGAGAAAGGAAAAAAAAGGTAATAGTTCGAAGAGAAAGGAAGAAGTCCCTTTTAGTCGCCTTTTACGACACGTAGGGAATACGGTGGCAGAGGAGGAGGAGGAGGAGGAGGAGGAGGAGGAGGAGGGAAGATAATGACACTGAACAACAATATTAACCTTTTTTTTTTATTTACATCATTTATCTTCTTCGTAGTTCCTGACCTGTCACCTCTAACACACACACACACACACACACACACACACAAAGAGAGGGAGAGAGAGAGAGAAGGAAAGGTTAACGATACAGCATTTCCTGGGATAAACGAGGAAGCGAGCTAAACAAAGACGGATAAAAATACATAGAATAATGGAACATGATAAAAATGGGATGAATGAATGAAGGATTACGAGCCGGATTAAATCACTGCCGAGCATCAATAGAGAGAGAGAGAGAGAGAAACGTATGTGTGCTTATGTATGAATGTGAATGTATGTATGTCTATATATGAATGCTCGAAAACGTATGTATGTATGTGTGTGTGTGTGTGTGTGTGTGTGTGTGTGTGTGTGTGTCGTGCACCCAATATATTCATTTCAATGCTTTAAATGAAATGCCGAGCAGCGCCCATAATAGGGAGCCTTTCATCAGGGTCCATCCACGACAGCAATTAGCGAAGACCCACGAGGGACAGAGGACCACATTATACACCTGGGCTAAAGGGACGCACCGGGGGAGACAGGTAAAGGGAGGGACGGTCAGGGAGGGAGACGGAGAGGGCAACAAAAGGGTGATGAAGAGGGGGAGGGAAGGGAAGGGTAGGGAAAGAATACAGGCTTGGGGTGGGTGGTAGACGGAGCAGGCGGCAAGAGGAGAGTGATGGGAGACACTGCAGACAGGTAGAGGGGAGGGAGGGTAAGGGGTGGAGGATGGAGACAAAGAGAGTGAGAAGAGGTAGAAGGAGGGATGGGAAGGGAGAGTGAAGAGTAGGGAAAGAACACAGGTGAGAGGGTGCGATGACAGGGAGGCAACCAAAGAGAAGATATAAATAGAAGAACGGGACATGAAGAAGAGAGAGGAAGGGAAATGGAGTAAAGGGAAATAAGAGAAGGGAGAGGACAGAAGCAAAAATGGTAGACAGGGTTGGCAAGGAGGACGATGAGGCAAAAAAAAAAAGAATTATAGGGAAGGGAAAGGAGTAAAATGGAAGAAGAAATGAAAGAATAGGAGAGGAAAGGGACGGGACAGAAGCAGAAATGGTAGACAGGGTTGACAAGGAAGACGATGAAAGGCAAAAAATTAAATAAACGAAGGATAGAGAAGGAAAAGGAATGAAATGGAAGAAATGGAAGAGTAGGGAAGAAAAGGGTAGGAATGGGCCAGGACGGTAAGGGACGAGAAAGTTATGGAAGGGAAGGTAGAAAAAATCACGAAAATGGAAGGGAAACTTTGGAAAATAATTGGCATGGAAGGAAGAGGAAGGAAAGGGGATGGAACGCAAGGTAACATCACGGAATCGCAGGAGGAGGATAGAAGTGGTAAGGAAGAGGATGAGACGTGATGGAAAGTAAAGTACAGAGATGAAAAGAAAAAGGAAAGGAAAAAAAGGAATGATGAACCGATTTAAGCTAAGTGAGAGGCAGTATAAAAAAAAGGAAAACTAGATGCGAAGAGGTGGAATAAGAAAACTGGAATGAGGATGACCAGAGGGAAGTAAAGCGAAGAGAAGGAAAACAAATATAATAATAATAAAATAAAAATTAAAATGGAAGGCTACGTGGATGAGAGCCTATGGACGCAATGAAAACGAGGAAGATAGGAGCAGGAGAGAGCAGGATATGAAGGAATCCGGCGACTGGGAAATATCGAAGTGAAAGCTGAGAGGTAATGCAGCGAGGGAGAGGAAAATAAAGGAAGGGGAACGAACGAGAGGGCGATGATAGAGGAGAGGGCTGAAACGATGCTGAGAGGGAAGAGGGAACAAAAGGAGAGGAAGAATGTGCATGATACGAAAAAAATACATGGAGGTTAAACTTCTACTCAGAGATAGATACAAGTAGATAGATAAACGTATTGGATAGAGAATTAGAGACTATTGATATATAAAAAATGAACTGTAAGAAATAAGTTGTGGAAAAAGATCGCCATTTCATTTTGTTCATTTGCTTTAGATTCTCTTTTTTTCTTTTTCGTTTTTTATATGAACCCGTGAAGGAAGATTTTGGTACCAGAAAAAAGGCTTATGAAGTAAACAGATCGAAGAAAATATATTACCTCTTATAAAGGAAGCTAGTTTATTTGATATGAAAGGTTAAGAAATCTTCAGGAGAATGCATTACTGTTTGTTTTGATATTTTACGAGTATGTGATATATTTGCGTGTTTCCTACTTCCCATTCTCTCTTTTTATCATCGTCTTTCACTTCTTCCTTCTTCCCCTTCCTCCTTCTCCATCATCATCTTTTTTCCTCCTCCTCCTCCTCCTCCTCCTCCTTCCCCTCCTCTTCATTCTCTCCCCATCCTCACACCGTATCAACAACACAATATCTGATTATATCAGTAGTTCACTTCCTCCTCCTTCCTTCCTCCTCCTCCATCATCATTTTTTCCTTCTCCTCCTCCTCCTCCTTCCCTCCTCTTCATTCTCTTCCATCCTCCACCGTTTCATCTTCCCAATATCTGTTTTTATCCGTCTTTCACTTCTTCCTTCTTCCCCTTCCTCCTCCTCCTCCATCATCATCTTTTTTCCTTCTCCTCCTCCTCCTCCATCATCATCTTTTTTCCTTCTCCTCCTCCCCTTCCTCCTCTTCATCACCTTCCCACCCTTACGTCTCCTTTACTCTTTTTCTTCCTCTCTTTCTCCTTCATCATCATCTTTTTCCTCCTCCTCCTTCCCCTCCTTTTCATTCCCTTCCCATCCTAACGTCTCCTCCACCACACCTTTCTCCTTCCCTCTTTCTCTTCGCTACACTTCTCCTTCGCCCTCGTCAATAATTCAGAAGAATACGCCGAGGGGTGTCGTAACAAGCCGCCACCTCCTCCCCTCCTATCCTCTGCCCCCTTCCCACCCCTCCTCTCCTATTTTCCTCCCCCGCCTCCTCATCTTCCCAGCCTCCCTCCCCCCTCCCCCCCCTCCCACAGTGCATCAACCATCATCAATTCCCCTTCCCTCTTTCCTTACCCTTCTCCGTTCCCTGCTCCTTTTTCTTCTTTCCTTTTCTTCCCTTCTACGCTATGTAACTATGCGAGCTGAGTTTTCACACCCATTTATTAACTTATCCTATTTTTTCACTATTATCTATGTTATTTTCTTTATTGCTACCTGATTTTTTTTTTATAATTCAATTGTCTTCGCTTCTTATATCTAACATTTGCTTTCTCTCCTTATTGTTTTCAAGCTGACTAATTTACTTACTCCAATACTTTCACTTATGTTCTTACTGCTCGCAATGTTGTTTATTTTTTTGCTACGTTTTTCATATGTTTGTCTTCTCATTCCTCCATCTAACATCCACTTACTCCTCCTTCTACATTCCTACTTATTTAACTACGATCTTACTTTCTTTTTGCTAACTTTTCTTTCTATACTTTTTATGTCCTTCCTCTGCTTATGCTTGTATACTTGCTTTTGTCATCCCCTACTTAGGTTACTTTAAAGCATGTCCTGTTTGCTGGTATCGCTATGGTCTTAAGTAACCCATCTATTGTTTATATTCTTACATGTTCCTAATTTCTCGATCTAATGATTTTAAAGCCTTCCTAACTCCTTGCTACTCGTCATTAATTTTACTCTCTTTGTACAATTCTAAAATCCGTTTTCTCAATTAATTCTTTCCCATCCATTATATTTTGGTCATATTTTCACCTCCGTTGCTTTGGGTTATTCCTCCCTTTTATCAGAGTTCGTTGTATTTCCTCCCTTCCATACCATTCTTTCCCTCCCGGTCGCTTCCCATTCTCAGTTCTATTCCACCTTTTCGCAGCCCTAACCCTTTTATTTGGTATCTCCTCACCACGGCCAGTCTTCAGGGCCTCACCTTCGCTCCCTCCCTTTGTTTTCTGTCCCATTTCATTACACCAAACAGCACTTACAGCTCCGGGAGGGTACTGTTGAATGTGTGTGTGTGTGTGTGTGTGTGTGTGTGTGTGTGTGTGTGTGTGTGTGTGCTTCATGATGCAGGTTAGTAAGCGAGCACACACACCCACACACACACACACACACACACACACACACACACACACACACACACACACACACACACACACACACACACACACTTAGAGTCCCCCTTACATTCATCCCATACGAGAAAACGAAAAAAGTCAACCAGAAAAAAACACATCAAAGCTGAAACTCTTTAGGGCAAATATATATCCAAGAAAAACAGTTGACATAAAACCACAATCAATAGAAAAATTATATTCGTTGAAGGAAGCAGAGAAGGGACGTGGTGGGATAGTAGGAGGAATGAGGCAATATCCTTCCTCCTCCTCCTCCTCCTCCTCCTCTAGGGGTACCGAAATGACCCGCTTAACAACCTGTGATCTGGGCCATTAAAGGGAAAGTCTCAGAGGAGGAGGAGGAGGAGGAGGAGGAAGATAAAAAAGGTATAAGGAAGTAGTTCAAGTATTGGAGACAAGAACAAATGGAAAATAATGTGAAAACCAAAGAGAGAATGATGAATATAGATTGAAGGTGAATAAATAAATGAACAAAAGAATGAAAGAATTAAGGCATAGGAACGAAGGAGGAGAAGAAATACATGAGAGAGATTAAGGAATGCGTGACTGAATGAATGAATAAAAACCAAAATACAGTGAGTAGCGGGCTTTTTTTCATATTTGTTTCCTTTTTTTTATGCCCTTGAGCTGACTCCTTTGCTGTAAAAAAAACACACAAAAAAAAGTACGCAAATGAAGATAAAAGACACAATGAATGATAAATATAGACGACGAATCAAAACAACTTACAGAAAACATGACTGCATCCTTAAGCTTATCCCTTCCTGCCCCCCCAACACACACGGAGATGACATGACCTTCCTAGAGTCAAAGAAACCAGACTAGAGACCAACCTTCAAGAGAACCTCCCCCATCCCTTCCTTATCCACAACCGCATTCCTCCACCACAGCCACCAGCCCCTTTCCCACCACCACAGAACACTTGCCCATTACTCATCCCAGCCTCCCCCCCCACACATAGGTATTAGCAGCCGTCCCATCACCCATGTACCCCAAAGTCATCCATAAGTCCCCTACACTCCACTCAGCCATAAGCACAGCCCACTACACTTCCGTCACCCAAATCACACCCCACAGGTACATATGAGCATTCACCACCGTCAGCCCTTCGCCAGACACAACAGGAAAAGTCTCCCATTCCTCTGCCCGGCAACCACACATGTTCACGACCAAACAGCCCCCTTCCTCTTCTTTATCCCCATTCTCACCCCCTTTTCGTCTCCCTCTTCTCCTCCCTTCTATATACAAACAATGACCCCCCTCTCCTCTGTTACTAATACCTCCTTACTTCTCCTTCTTCTCCTCTACACCCCCACTCTTCTAAACACAACCTCCCCTCACTTCCCTTCTGCACACCGACAAAGACGCCCACTTCTTCCTTCCACTCCCCCTCGCCTTCGTTACCAATGCCTTCCTCAAACTCCCCCTCCCCCGCCACTGACCTCCTCCACACCTGCTTCAGACAGTGAGGGATCGAGGCCAAGGACAACTCGCGTAAATTTATCGTCCTGTCGTTGAAGGCGCGAGCGTTTTGCGTTGACTCCTCGTTGTGTCGCTTGCACGGATACACGATTACTTTTGTGCGTGTGTGTGTGTGTGTGTGTGTGTGTGTGTGTGTGTGTGTGTGTGTGTGTGCTAATACACTATACATATCGTCATTCACTACTGCCCACACACATGACTTCATTTACCCCCAACCAACACATGACTATTTACCACTGTCACTACATAACATTTCATTCGCTGCTGTCAATTCACATAACCTCATTTACCATCACCAACATAGACAACTTCATCTACCTGATCCACGCACACAACCTTCAATTAACTCACCTCTACAGCGTACAGTTCATTATCATGACATTAATTCACTTCAGAGCAAATTCCAATCAGGCATCAACCGGCCTCCACCAAGCAGCCCTCTATGTTTCCTGGCGAACTTGTAGTATACCTCTGTTTGCATCCCATCAGTAGCGTTAAAAGATGTAGATTGTCAACAGGAAGGAGGTGGTATGGAAAGCTTACCTGTAAAGATAAAAACAAGCTAGGAAGGATTGTTAAAAAGGCAGGAAAACTAGGTGCATAGACCATATCACTAGATAATCTTTATCAGACAGGTACAATGAAACAAGTAGACAGGATTATGAAAGATATAACTCATCCGCTACATAATTGCTATACATATCTAAGATCTGGTAGAAGGTTAGCTCTGCCCATGCAGCGTACTGACAGGTACAGAAAGTCATTTGTACCTAAAAGCATTCTTCTCTTTAACCACCTATCATCACTATAACTTTTAGGTGTAAGTAGTCATAATAACTGTATATGATAGTTTGTGATAAAAGTAGAAATAACTTATTACTGCATGTATACGATTTTTATATGAATAGCCCAAAGAACGTTTTTAGTAATGTTTTTAATGTTTTTAAATGCTTTTTTTTGCTTCATTGATTTTATTTATTTTTAATGTACAAATAACTACTAGGGAGCTCTTAAGCCAAAATGAATTTCATTTTGTATACAAAATTTAATGTATCAGAATTTGACGAATAAAGTATCTATCTATCTATCTATCTATCTATACATATAGGCCACAGTCGCTCCACTCGTAGTCCTGCGCGGCCCAGGGTAGACGGTGCTCGGCCTCCCCGCCATGCCTTCTCCCCCGCGAGTCGGTTGATTAATGGGCACCTGGCGAGCCGGGAGACGCTTGAGGAAGGTAATCTTGGGCTGCCCGGCGCTTCTGTTCGATGTAACGTGTGTGCTGCCTATCAGAGGGAGGTGGAGGGGTTAGAGGAAAGGGGGGAGGGAGAGGGGAAGAGGAAGGGAGGGAGGAGAGGGCGAGGAAGCGGAAGAGGAAGGGAGAGAGAGGTGGAAGAGAAAGGAAGAGGGAGGAAGAGGAAGGAAGAGGGAGAAAGAGGACGGGAGAGGGAGAGGAAAGGGAACGAGAGGGAGGGAGAGGGAGGAAGAGGAAAGGAGAGGGAGAAAGAGGAAGGGAGAGAGAGAGAAAGAGGATAGGAAAGGGAGGAATAGAAAAGGAGAGGAAGGAAGAGGAAAGTAGATAGATAGATAGATAGGAAGATACAGACAAACACACAGACAGACAAACATACAGACTGGGTTGGTTATGTATTTACTGCGGCCCTGATGATTATAATGAGTAGAAGTTGTGATGATACATATTTTTATTTTTAAGGAGTCAAAAGGGGAAAAAAATATACCTACAAAATACTACTAAAACACAGGACAGGTTAAATTCGAAAGGTTCCTTGATACTCCCATTTGAAAGACGTTTAATTCGCAAAAAAAGAACTATAGACGAAAGGAGACAGTTCCAAAATACACCGGTGAAAGGGATAAAAGAGAGAACATGCCAGTTAACTCTTGCATAAGGGATTGGGACACCACACGGATGAGCTAGAGGGGTGGAAGCATGCAGTTAGGAATTTCAGAGGAGCAATTAGCATGATAACAGTGATAATAGAGAGGAAGGAAAGCAACATTGCGGGGTAAATTGAAGGGGTGGAAGGCAGTCATTAAGAGGAGGGGAGTTGATTGGGCCATGACGATGTTAGTGCTAGAAATTAAGCTGATGGTGATGGTGGTGATGATAGAAGCTAGATAGATAGATAGAAGGTGGTGATGGTGAAGATGATTGTGGTGATGATGAAGGTAATAGTGAATGGTGAAGTGCTGGTGGTGATGATAATGGCAGTGTTTTTAGTGTTCGATGTTGAAGTAGTGATGTTGATTATAAATAGCCATGGTAGTGATGATGATGATGGTGATGGTAATTTTGGATGGTGATAATAATAATGAAGAGGGTGGTGAGATAGTGTTATTAGTGTTAGATGTTGAAGTATTGATCCTGATTACGAGTAGCCATAGTGGTGATGGTGATGGTGATGGTGGTGATGGTGATGGTGATTTTGGATGGTGATAATAATAATGATGAGGGTGTTGAGATAGTGTTATTAGTGTTAGATGTTGAAGTATTGATCCTGATTACGAGTAGCCATAGTGGTGATGGTGATGGTGGTGATGGTGATGGTGATTTTGGATGGTGATAATAATAGTGATGAGGGTGTTGAGATAGTGTTATTAGTGTTAGATGTTGAAGTATTGATCCTGATTACGAGTAGCCATAGTGGTGATGGTGATGGTGGTGATGGTGATGGTGATTTTGGATGGTGATAATAATAATGATGAGGGTGTTGAGATAGTGTCATTAGTGTTAGATGATGAAGTTTTTATGCTGATTACGAGTAGCCATAGTGGTGATGGTGATGGTGGTGATGGTGATGGTGATTCTGGATGGTGGTGATAATGACGGAGGTGGTGAGATAGTGTTTATATTGTTAGATGATGAAGTTTTGATGCTGATTACGAGTAGCCATAGTGGTGATGGTGATGGTGGTGATGGTAGTTTGGGTGGTGGTAATAATGATGGAGGTGATGGTGGCGGTTCTAGGACTTGCTAATGAAGGAAAGCGGGTCATCCCAGCGTGTGCATGGCGAAGCGTAATGACATGAACCACTGATGCATTCCTTCATTAATGAGCGGCGGGGGTGTCCTAACGCTTCATTACGCTTAGGGAAGGTTGTGAAGGTGGTGGTGGTGTGGGTGGTGGTGGTAGTTGAGGTTGTATAAGTGATGTATGGAGTCAAACGAACCTACATCACACAACTGTACTATCTCTTTTTTTTTACAGTAAACGAAGCAGCTCAAGGGCAAAAATAAATTAGACAAAAAAGCCTGTTAATCACTGACCCTATATAAGAAAGTATAGATGATAACGTAGTAGATAAAGAAGAAAAAAAGGAATACCATGATAAGGTGAATGAATGGAACGATAAAAAAGTACAAAGAGAAGAAAAAGATAAAAAAAACCGTGTTCTATGATAAGGTGAATAAATGGAACGAAAAAAAAGAGTAGATGAAGTAGAAAAGGAATGTTAATGAGAATGGAGTGGTATCAACTTCAGTGCAGATACAAATAAAAGAAATAAAGGAGGGAATAAGAAGAGCATAATTATGTCAATTTTGCCACTTCCATATGTTTTAATTGACGCTTTGTCCGCCTAAAACTGAGAGGGTATGTTTAGTTATTGCTTCTTCTTATGCAAATACCATCTCTCTCTCTCTCTCTCTCTCTCTCTCTCTCTCTCTCTCTCTCTCTCTCTCTCTCTCTCTCTCTCTCTCTCTCTCTCTCTCTCTCTCTCTCTCTCTCTCTCTCCATCTATCTATTTATCTATCTATCTGATTTTATGATATACTTTCACATACTTATAAATATCGTAAATCACTACTTAACCTTCCAACCGTATTTTCGATTAATTTGACATCAGCGAGTTTTAATTGGGTGAAATTTATCAGGTGGAGAAAGAGAAGGAAGAGAAAGAGAGGAAGGAGAAGGAGGAGGAGGAGGAGGAGGAGGAGGAGGACAGTGAAGAAAATAAATGGTTGGGGGAGGGTCCGGGAAGGGAAGGGAAGGGAAGGGAAGGCGGAGTGCAGTTTAAGTTGGACAAATGAGGAGGTGCTGGAGTTGAAATATAGGAAGAGGAGGAGGAGCTAGAGAGGAATTAGCAGAGAAAGGAAATAATAGTAATGGGATGAAAATTGTAAAAGGAAAAGGAGGAAGATGTAGAAGAAAGAAACATAGATATATAGATGAGAGAGAGAGAGAGAGAGAGAGAGAGAGAGAGAGAGAGAGAGAGAGAGAGAGAGAGAGAGAGAGAGAGAGAGAGAGAGAGAGAGAGAGAGAGAGAGAGAGAGAGAGAGAGAGAGAGCGAGAGCGAGAGAGAGAGAGAGAGAGAGAGAGAGAGAGAGAGAGAGAGAGAGAGAGAGAGAGAGAGAGAGAGAGAGAGAGAGAGAGAGAGAGAGAGAGAGAGAGAGAGAGAGAGAGAGAGAGAGAGAGAGAGAGAGAGAGAGAGAGAGAGAGAGAGAGAGAGAGAGAGAGAGAGATAGAGAGAGAGAGAGAGAGAGAGAGAGAGAGAGAGAGAGAGAGAGAGAGAGAGAGAGGAGAGAGAGAGAGAGAGAGAGAGAGAGAGAGAGAGAGAGAGAGAGAGAGAGAGAGAGAGAGAGAGAGAGAGAGAGAGAGAGAGAGAGAGAGAGAGAGAGAGAGAGAGAGAGAGAGAGAGTTACTTTTCATAATGGCATTCACCTTCTAACATGGTTGACATACACACACACACACACACACACACACACACACACACATTCTTCCCCATCCCTCTTTCTCCCCCTCTCTCTTTCACCCCTCTCTCTCTTTCACCCTCTCTCTTTCTCACCTTCCCTGCTTTCTCACCCTCATCCCCTCTTCTTCTCCCTCCCTCCTCCTCCCCCATCCCTCCCCTCTTCCTTCCCCTTCCCATCCCCTCCCCCTCGTCTCCACACGGCAGCTTATACATATCCCGGCTGCTCATTATCATTAATACGCAGCCTTGAGTCGGGTCTAATGGCCTCGCATCACAGCCACGTAATTAGGCGGCACAGCTGAAGACAAGTCCCGGACGATAGGCCTTTGTGTCCGCTGCTGCTCCGTCCTCTATTTTACATGTTGTTTTCTTTTATAATATTCCGTTTTTAATCCGAGTTTGTTTTTTCCTAGCGCCACCCGAGAGTTCTTTTCCGCCTGGGTACGTGTGGGAGGGGGATGGGGGGGGGTGTAAGGGTATGTGTTTGTGGAGGGGGAGGAGGGGGTGTCCTTGTTTTCATCTTATCTCATGTAGTTCTCCTCATCTCTTTTTGGGTTCGCTTTTGATTTTTAGGGTATGAAAAGCATTTTTTTTTATGTATTTTGTTGTTGGGGGGAAAGCTTTATTATCGTTAGTAAGGAACGTTTTAAAATGTCAAGTTTACTTTTTGAATTCTTTAGCATCTTACATATTTTATTCACAGTTTCATTGACGTTGAAATGTTGGTTGCTCGAGAGGTAATTTTCAAGCACTTGCATACTCATTCACCTATCTTCATTATTTTATGTAAATTTGAATATGTTTACATTTGGATTTCCTCCGATTACATTTTCCTTTCTTGAGTCGATAAAGACACTTGTCCAATCAAAAGTATTATTTTTTTAAGCACGTTCTGCATAATATCTGAATGCTGTATGATTTTCCCAAGTATATCAAAGTTGTCATGTACACTTCTTCCTGAGATTTAAACCTTTGCTGGAGTGAGGGTTATTATCTCAATATCTTCTTAAGTGTTCTTTTTATAGGAGCAACTTGGCTTTTTTTCATTATTTCATCTTTCCATTAGCCTGTCTCATCTACCAAATTATAGGACAGGGAAATATTGTGCCAAGTTCTAAGGCTGTATTTCATTCCGTTACTTCTACCAATCTCTTCATCCTTGTTTAATATATTTCAATTTTAACTTCTCATACTGTTCCTTTCATTCGGTTAACATCAAAGTGCAATGAATAAAACGAAAGTCGAGATAAAAGTTTAATTCAGAAGGCATTTATTTTTCGTTAAGTGTCGCTTCTTAGTGGCGGGGGTTTTCTGCATCACGAGACAAAGGCATCAAAGCGTGACTGTTTCTTTTGTGCCCGAGAGTTTATTGTTTCATGACGTGTTGATTGGTGGGTCACGAGAGCGTGGGAAAAGTGCATACCTGAGACGCAGACGGGCAAACACACACACACACACACACACACACACACACACACACACACACACACACACACACACACACAATGTAAAAAAAAAAAAAAATATCAAAAAAAAAAGACAGAAATAAATGGAATAGAGTAAAATAAGGAAAATAAAACTAATTAAACTGAATAAATAAATACATAAATAGATATATAGAGAAAAAATATAAACAAATACATATAAAAGTGAATTAAATGAACATATAAAAGATAATAACTCTGATATCCTTTGATCTCAACGTCATAAAAAGGAAACAATAAGAAATAAGAATCATGATATTAATAATCGTAATATTAATAAAACGAAGAATAACAAGCTCTTTTAGTAGCTGAGGATATTCTGAAGACTCGCACAATACCTTTAATCTTCTTTTTCGGAGGAGATTTGTACCTGTGAACTATTTTGGGGAACTCGTATTAACGCCGCAGAAAATAGATACAGCGACTTTTCGTCTACTCAGAATAAACGCGAACAATGGCGCTTAAAACTCTCCATTGTAACAAGACCTTTCCCCTCCTCCTTGCTCTGACCCCTCTTCCTTGCCTGCCCTTTTCTCCTCCCCGCCCCTCCCTTTACTTCCCCTCCTCCTTTTCCTCCCTTCTTCCCTCCTTCCCTTCCCTTCCTCATACGTCTCTTCCTCTCTTCCTCCTTCCCTCCCTCCCTCCTTCCCTCCCTCATCTCCTTTCTCCCATCACACCTTCTCTTGCCCTTTTAATTAGCCTGTAAAGTCACCTGGAAAAATGTCCACACCCTTTTGACACTGATAGAGAGACCTGTGTGTGTGTGTGTGTGTGTGTGTGTGTGTGTGTGTGTGTGTGTGTGTGTGTGTGTGTGTGTGTGTGTGTGTGTGTGTGTGTGTGTGTGTGTGTGTGTGTGTGTGTGTGTGTGTGTGTGTGTGTGTGTGTGTGTGTGTGTGTGTGTGTGTGTGTGTGTGTGTGTGTGTGTGTGTGTGTGTGTGTGTGTGTGTGTGTGTGTGTGTGTGTGTGTGTGTGTGTGTGTGTGTGTGTGTGTGTGTGTGTGTGTGTGTGTGTGTGTGTGTGTGTGTGTGTGTGTGTGTGTGTGTGTGTGTGTGTGTGTGTGTGTGTGTGTGTGTGTGTGTGTGTGTGTGTGTGTGTGTGTGTGTGTGTGTGTGTGTGTGTGTGTGTGTGTGTGTGTGTGTGTGTGTGTGTGTGTGTGTGTGTGTGTGTGTGTGTGTGTGTGTGTGTGTGTGTGTGTGTGTGTGTGTGTGTGTGTGTGTGTGTGTGTGTGTGTGTGTGTGTGTGTGTGTGTGTGTGTGTGTGTGTGTGTGTGTGTGTGTGTGTGTGTGTGTGTGTGTGTGTGTGTGTGTGTGTGTGTGTGTGTGTGTGTGTGTGTGTGTGTGTGTGTGTGTGTGTGTGTGTGTGTGTGTGTGTGTGTGTGTGTGTGTGTGTGTGTGTGTGTGTGTGTGTGTGTGTGTGTGTGTGTGTGTGTGTGTGTGTGTGTGTGTGTGTGTGTGTGTGTGTGTGTGTGTGTGTGTGTGTGTGTGTGTGTGTGTGTGTGTGTGTGTGTGTGTGTAAGTAATTTTTTTTTAAGTAAGTAATGTTTATTGCCATAATATACACACATTGATATATACATATATATATATATAATTATAATTCTGGCAACGAATCTAGCCTGTCAAGCCGAAGCTTCCCGACAGACTGTATAATATTTATTTCATTGTACTATTATTATATTTCTAAAGGTTGCAGATAGCTCCCAACCATAAAGCTAAATACAAATATACAATAAATAACAACACCAACTATAATACCAGATGAAGTTATAATAGTTATATCTAAAATGTTAACTATAATAACAACTACAACAGCATCAACAATAATAATAATAATAACAATAATAATAATAATAATAATAATAATAATAATAATAATAATAATAATAATAATAATAATAATAATAATAATAATAATAATAATAATAATAATAATAATAACAATAATAAAAATAATATGGACAATAGTACTATGCAATTCACTGATTAGATTTAATAATGTAAATTTGTGTTCATGTTTCAGGAATAAATTATAATTTTAACCGTGATTGTTTTGGATTGCAAATAAGTGTGTTTTTACTGACTTTTTAAATAGAGAGAAATTATTACTATTAAGGAGATTTTTTATTTCTACTGGCAAAGAATTTCAAACTTGAGGTCCTGAGCATAAAATACTATTTCTGAAAAGAACTGTCCTGAACTGTGGAGAGATAAGATTTATATTGTTCCTGCGCGTATTATGCACTGTATTAATAACTTGAAAAGGATGAGTTCCATGCATCAGTGCGAGGTTTTATAAATAAATAATAGTAGAAAATAACAATGAATGTTTTAAAATTAAGAAATCTATGTATGGAAAATACGTTATGTGTGGAATCAAACTTGTTCATGTAAAACATACACCTAAATATCTTATTTTGAGAAACCTGAAGATTTTAAGAAAGGAAGGCCACGTACACGCCCACACAGATACACAATAAATGAGATGCGGGTAACAAAGTGTATAATAAATACTGATAAGTGCTTCTTGTGTAAGGCTATTTCTTATTCGATACAGTATGCCACATATCCTAGATAGTTTATTTGCAACAGAATTAATTTGGTATTTCCAATTGATATTTTGATCTATGACAACGCCCAAAAACTTAGTATAAGAAACTCGTTCAAGTACTTTTCCTTCAAGTGTTATAGGTGGCATGTTAGTAGTGACTGATCGGTTTTGAAAGATAATGTATTTTGTTTTAGTGATATTTAACCTTAACTTATTATGTTTAAGCCACATATTAATTGAATTGAGCTCATTATTAATGTTTATATGCAAACTATTTATATTTTTATCATCTAATAGTAAATTAGTGTCGTCAGCATAAATGGTATACTTAAATTTATTACTAGCATTGACAATATCATTAATATAGATGAGAAAAAGTATAGGTCCTAGGATAGATCCTTGCGGTACACCCATTTTGATAGGCTTGAAAGAAGAATATTTAGAATTACAGTAAACAGCTTGAAATCGATTTGTTAAATAATGTTTGAATAATTCTAAAGGAACTCCCGAATCCCAAAATTACTAAGTTTACTTAATAGAATTTTATGACATAGCGAATCAAAAGCCTTAGAAAGATCTAAAAATTCCAACTAAATAATGTTTCTTTTTCCAGATATTTATACACATTATTGGTAAACTGAAATATGGCCGACTCAGTAGAGCGCCCTGGTCTAAAATCATGCTGACAATTCGAAAATAAATTATTTTTCTCAATGAAATTTACAAGACGAGTGCATATCACTTTTCAAAGACTTTACTGAACACATGAAGAACTGATATAGGTCTGTAGTTATTGACATCATCTCTATTATCTGACTTAAACAATGCAAAACATTTAGCTTTCTTAAGTTCGTCCGGAAAAACTCCTTTCTTTAATGTGAGGTTAACTATGTGTGTTAATGGCAAGGAAATTATGCTGGCAGTTTGTCTTACGACCAAGGGAGAAATTTCATCAAAACCAGATGATGTACCTTTTAATGTCTTAAGAAAGTTTTCAATTTCTATCTGTGTAGCTGGTGATAAGTATACCGAGTAATTAGGTGAGTTGTGTAAATATGTCATATATTCATCCCCTACTATATCATGATCTAGCCCCCCAGCCTTCAAAAAATGGTCATTAAATGTTTCAGAAATGTCAGTACAATGTGGCTTTAATTCAATAACTGTATGTTTAGCACCTGTGCATCTACCAAGAATAGTATTAATGGATCTCCAGTGTTGTTTTGGATTACCTTGGCTATTAAGTAACTGCTCTTGGTTATACTTCTTCTTGGCTAATTTTAAAAGTGACGTTAATTTATTTCTATATATTCTATAAGGCTCCTTAAACGTTAAAGGCCATTTATGAGCTAGTTTTCAAGTCGATGTTTTTCTCTAATACTATTCTTAAGAGCTAGAGTAATGTGTGGACTACGTTCCTTTTTAAAACTAAATTTAATTTTTCTTTCCGGAAAACACTTATCAAAACATGTTTTAAATTTACTGTAAAATAAGTTGTAGGCCTCATTAGCACATATACAATTTAATGTGTCACTCCAATTAGTTTGTGAGAGACTATTACTAAATTTTTCAAGGGAGTCCTGATTAAATATTCTTTTAGTTACGTAAGTGGGAGAAGGATGACGATATTTATCACATTTAAATACAGAGATTACTGGGTAGTGGTCACTGATATCTGTCTTTAATATATAATTGGCAGTATTACTTTCAATCTGAGATGACCAAACATGATCAATTAACGTGGATGAAGTTGAAGTTACTCGAGTAGGCAAGGTAGTTAGAGGAAATAAAGAATAGCTGTACATTATATTAATTAAATCCTGCACATTGTCATTATTACATTGTAACAAATCTATGTTTAAGTCTCCAAACACAAAACCTCCTTGTAATTTTTATCTTTAATTAGGGATAAGATTTCATTAAGTGAATTGTGAAAATTATTTATACTGCTTTGAGGTGGTCTGTAAATACAAAGAAATAAATAGGTATTAGCATTACATATTGCTTCGATTCCCAAACATTCCATAAAAGGTTCCAATTTAGAAAATTCATTGATCACAGAAGATTTGTACTTACTAGAGATATAAATGGCCACTCCCCCACCAAACCTGTTTCTGTTATTAGTGAACATTTCATATTCCGGTAGTCTGTACAGTGGAGAAATATCTACATCTAAGCGGGTTTCTGTTAATCCTATGACATCAAATTTAGTTTGGCACGAAAGGACAGTGTCTACAAAGTATTGGAAATTGATGAGATGGATCTAATATTCAGTGTTAATAAATATAATTCACTATTATTAGTAGAAAAGGAAAGCTATCCAGATAAATATATTCAGATTTAGAAAATTTAAATTTCTTGCTCTTAAATAAAACTGAGTTACATCAAGATCGTTATTATAATTTCTATCTTCTACACTAAGTGGATGGAAAGCATGTAGGTCTTGATTTTCTGTATTATTGACATTAAAACAATGCAACAAATCTTCATTGTTAATAGAGGCAAAGGAAAATATAATCTATTGGTGAGGCACACACGTTAGTAGTAGTAGTAGTAGTAGTAGTAGTAGTAGTAGTAGTAGTAGTAGTAGTAGTAGCAGTAGTAGTAGTAGTAGTAGTAGTAGTAGTAGTAGTAGTAGTAGTGTATATTAAGCAGTTATAGTGATAGTAGTAATAGTAGTAGTAGTAGTAGTAGAAATAGTAGTAGTAGTAGTAATAGTGGTAATAGTTGTAATTGCTGTAGTAGTAGCAGGAGAAGAGGTATAGAAGTAGTAGTAGTAGTAGTAGTAGTAGTAGTAGTAGTAGTAGTAGTAGTAGTAGTAGTAGTAGTAGTAGTAGTAGTAGTAGTAGTAGTAGTAGTAGTAGTAGTAGTAGTAGTAGTGGTGGTGGTGGTAGACGTAATAGCAGTAGTAGCAGTAGTAGTAGTAGTAGTAGTAGTAGTAGTAGTAGTGGTAGTAGTAGCAGGTAGTAGCAGATAGTAGTAGTAATAGTAGTTAGTAGTAGTAGTAGTAGTAGTAGTAGTAGTAGATGTAGTAGTAGTAGTAGTAGAATCATTGATTGGAATTGGAATTGTGAGTTATTATGTACTAAATTACTTAACGTTGTGAATCTATTTCTTGGTGTTGCTTGCAGGATTTTCTTGATTTCCTTGCGTTGGGGGGACGAAGCAGCAGGTGGGGCCGAGGACAGCCGCGAGCCACCAGGTCGGTGCACGGGGAGGGGAGAGCGAGTGTTGTCCACACCACCCCACGCCCCAGCCGCCTCGACACGGACGACACCACCATCACCATCAGCATCACCAGCACCATCAGGAGCGCCAGCAGCACCAACAGCACCAGCAGCAGCGTCAGCACCATCAGCAGCATCACCAGCACCAGCAACGGCAGTCACTGGCACCTGGCCGCCACGCAAGCCCCAGCCTCCAGCTTCAGCCGCGCGCCCGGCCCGCACGTCCAGTCCAGTAGCACTTCCAAACGTCTTGTCCCGAATGATCAGTTTGGTGTGTCGGAAGAAAGCTACTTTTTCCTTCAGCCCTGCCTGCTTGAGCAATTGAATCTCAGCATTCTTGATTGCTCTAGAAGCTGCAGACAAATCTTCATGCATGTAGATGTTAGTACCTTCAGGTGTCTTCCTCGTCTGATTGCTGCGTCTCGATCCCATAACGAGCGAAGCGCGCCACAACGGGGCGGGGCCTGGCATCTCGGCGTTGACCAACCCTGTGCGCGCGCTCCAATATAATTCCTGGTATCTGCAGTTTTGATTCCAGGAGAGATGTCACAGCCGCTGCAGTTTGCTCCCAGGTTTCATCTCCTCTCTCCTCCAGTCCACTAATTCTCAAGTTCTTCCTGCGGCTGTAGTCTTCTTGATAAGTGACTTTTTCTTCTAGTTCTTTAATTTTAAGATGATATGATTGAAGTCGCTGGTTAAGTGTGTCTATTTTGCTTCTGTCTTCCTTTTTCTCCTTTTCGTGTTCTTTGGCATTAGATTTAAGGTCGTCGACTTCTCTCTGAGTAAATTCCAGGCTAGTTGTTAGTTCTGCCACTTTCTTATCCAACATGGTAACTTGGTCGTTTAGCTGCCTGACGACCATATCTAGTGCAGACTTGTACGCTCGCTCCTGGGCCTCCAACAGCAGCTTGAAGGTCGACGAGTCCATGTTTGAGCAAACTAGCCGCTGTGACGTTGTGCTGACGCTGGTAGTGACGTCACACTAGCTCCATTGCGCATGCGCAATGGCAGGAATCCAGCCAGGAGGGGCCTTGGACTCAGTAGCTTGATTTTGCATAGCAAAAACGACAGAGTCCAAGCACTGTGCTACCAAGTAGCCCTAGCTAGTAAACAGCAACCTTAGGCAACTTGGCAGTGCTGGTGCTGACGGTGGTGCGGTAGAAGCCCTGAGTCTCTGGAAGTCTTACTGCAAAATACGAGGCTCCAACTAAGTGTCTGTGTAAACAATGGCGCCATGTGTGTGTGTGTGTGTGTGTGTGTGTGTGTGTGTGTGTGTGTGTGTGTGTGTGTGTGTGTGTGTGGTTGTGTTTGTGTGTGTGTGTGTGTGTGTGTGTGTGTGTGTGTGTGTGTGTGTGTGTGTGTGTGTGTGTGTGTGTGTGTGTGTGTGTGTGTGTGTGTGTGTGTGTGTGTGTGTGTGTGTGTGTGTGTGTGTGTGTGTGTGTGTGTGTGTGTGTGTGTGTGTGTGTGTGTGTGTGTGTGTGTGTGTGTGTGTGTGTGTGTGTGTGTGTGTGTGTGTGTGTGTGTGTGTGTGTGTGTTTTAGGTGTGTGTGTGTGTGTGTGTGTGTGTGTGTGTGTGTGTGTGTGTGTGTGTGTGTGTGTGTGTGTGTGTGTGTGTGTTTTGTGTGTGTGTGTGTGTGTGTGTGTGTGTGTGTGTGTGTGTGTGTGTGTGTGTGTGTGTGTGTGTGTGTGTGTGTGTGTGTGTGTGTGTGTGTGTGTGTGTGTGTGTGTGTGTGTGTGTGTGTGTGTGTGTGTGTGTGTGTGTGTGTGTGTGTGTGTGTGTGTGTGTGTGTGTGTGTGTGTGTGTGTGTGTGTGTGTGTGTGTGTGTGTGTGTGTGTGTGTGTGTGTGTGTGTGTGTGTGTGTGGGGATTATTGTATTCCTGTCTAACTCTTGCAATTTATCGTAACAGGTGCGATAAATATATTCTTGTCGTTATGTCTTTTTTATAGTAGGATTTTTTCATTTTGTTTAGGTGGCAGGGCAAGGCAGAGAAAACAAAGATATATTAACAACAGAGGCAGTAAGCAACTCAAGGACAAAACATAAAGAATTAAAATAGCCAGCTTTACCCTGCTCCTGTAAAAAAAAATAGAATGAGAGAATAGAAAAGAGAGTCAGTTTGGATTGATAAAATAATAAGAATGTGTATGAATGACTATGAAAAAAAAACCTTCGACGCGCTGCTTCACTCAAGAGAATAAAGAAGAATACGCAAAAAGAAGTTATCACCTTTTTTTTAGAGAACTATCTTGATATTTCCCTCCTGATAATTAAAAGAAGGAGGACATCAAGACTAACTAAAAGATGTTTCAGAGTATTCTAGTAAAGGATGAAAGAATTAGTTATAATGTTAATTTGCATCAGAAAGTTGGACAACATACGAGACTGAGTTGGGAAAAAATATTGTGTTTCTTTGAGTCGTGAGAAGGGAGACGCGTGCTTTTTAGTAAGTTAATAGGAACAGTTAGCAACAAAAAGGTAGTACTATTTAAATGATGGATTACATACAGTTGATTATGCAATATGTCTGTCTGTGATGATGCAAAATGCCCTTCTCTTCGCCTCTCAACAATGCTGTATTTAAAAACAAACGGTAATCCAAATGCCAGTAACATGCTTCATCCTTCCGACAGAGACTTACACATTTAAGGGTGAAGGAGACAGACCATTAAACCAAAATATATAAAGATGAATTTAAATTGTTGTGCCTATTCAAATTAATTCCTGACAGCCAATATCCTTGAGGCACAGACGGCAGATTTGACCAATCAAACCATATCCTTCCTCACCTCCTTCTTCCTCCTCCTCCTCCTCCTCCTCCTCCTCCTCCTCTTCCTATTCCTCATCATTGCCATCGTCCTTGTCCTTTGTTCCTCCTCCTCGCCTCCTCCAATTCTCTCACTCTTGCTTCTTCTTCCTATTCCTCCTCTTCGTTCTTCTTTCTTCCTCTTCCTCGCCTCCACCTCATCTCCCATTGCTCGTCCTCTTCCTTTCCTCTCCCTCCTCTTCCTGATTCCACTCCTCCTCCTCTTTACCCTGTTCCTCTTTCTCTTCCTCGCTCTTCTCATTCTCCTCCTCCGCCTCTCATGCCCTTTCATCTATCTCCTCCATCTCCTCCTCCTCTTTCATCACCTCCCACGCTTCTTTCTCCTCCTCCTTTATCTCTTCCATTTTGTCCATCACCTCCCACGCCTCCTTCGTCTTCTCCTCCTCCTCCTCCTCCTCCTCCTTGTCACTGCCAGCCAACCGCCCCATCGCGTAGGAGGGTTCAAAGAAGAGTCCAATCATCATGTCCTTGTGCCTCTACGTCCTTCTAACGCCCCCATCCTCCCCCCCTCACTTCTCTCCTGCCTGCCCCCTCGCCCTTGTCTGATCACCTGCTGCCACTGGGTGATAATAAGGGCAAACAGCAGGCGGGGTTCCAACCAATCACCTAGTCAGTACTCCAGTTGATGGTTTTAATCTCGGGCAAAAATTGGTTCCTTATTGAAAGAAGACTCGCGTGTGTGTGTGTGTGTGTGTGTGTGTGTGTGTGTGTGTGTGTGTGTGTGGGTGTTTTGAAGAAGTGAAGAGGAGGGAAGAAATTGTTGGTGGGTTGGTCAGACATTCAAGCAATTACAAGGATACATGTGGAGAAGATAGGAGGGTTTGAGGAGAGAAAAGAGAAGGGAAAAGAGAAGAGAATTGAGAAAAGAGAATGCAAGTGGGGTAGGGACAGGAGACGAGAGGAGAGAAGAGAAAAACAACACAGCGGCAACAACAACGATAACAACAACAAAAATATGTAGAGCCAAAAAAAAAAAAAAAAAAAAACGACACTTCTACCTCTTAAAAACAACTCTTAAATCAAAGTAATTTAAACAAAAAAAAATAAAAAAAATAAATCACTCACTCATTCCCGGCTAGGTAAACACACACACACACACACACACACACACACACACACACACACACACACACAGTCTTGCTCGAGCACCCCCATCGACCAGTCAGTCAGTCAGACAGTCAGTCAGTCCTTGGGGCCAGGCTAATCGTCTCATCAATTCCATCCAACCGGTTACTCAGCTAAATCATGCCGTGTTTACAAGCAATGGAGGTGGAGGAGGAGAAGGAGGAGGAGGAGGAGGAGGAGGAGAGATACAAGCAGGGGGCGGATTCTGAAACGAAGTTACGGCGTCGTATCTGCTTAAAGCGCCGCAAGTCCGGCCGTAGCGCTTCCGCTGGTATACTCAAAACACTTGCGCGGCCATTTTGAGGATAGTTGCGGCGCCGCAGGTTAATGCGGGTGTGGGCCACCCCAAGTGAGTTACGGCCTCCTCTCCCTGCACGCCTTCGCTGCTACAAGTGTAACATTCAGCCCTCATACAGGTATGAAATGCATATAAACGATGTTTACGTAGTTATACTACTTATACAACTGTAAGAAGTGAATGAACTACCAGTAAGATGTTTAGTAATACAGTAACTAGGAAGTTTGGTGAAAACTTGTGAGAGGGCTTCCCGCTGCCTCTTGCAATGATACATTTTTATTATGTGGAGTTGCAAAGAACTAGTAAGTAGATAGGTATGTTGCCATGTTCCTATGCACTCATACTTTATGGACAGCATCACAATTGA
The DNA here is from genome assembly GCF_024679095.1 of Eriocheir sinensis. Taxonomy (NCBI): domain Eukaryota; kingdom Metazoa; phylum Arthropoda; class Malacostraca; order Decapoda; family Varunidae; genus Eriocheir; species Eriocheir sinensis. The sequence goes on along the minus strand of NW_026111506.1, from coordinate 79,376 downwards.
AGACGGAGTAAATATATATGCATTCAGTTTACGCGCACGACACCATTTTCCTCATATTTGCCTTCCTAAATCCTACAGACTTGGGGATCCACCCCCCATCCTTCACAACGTAGTATCTTGCACGCGTGGGTGAGCAGGGACATCACTGTGTTGCAAGTGTTGTATATATACCATAGTGCTGATAAATGTTAAAGGTAACTTTTCACAAAAATGGTGTTAGCTTGCATATAGAATATAGCATCGTCTGAGGTTATGAACAAAGGTAGGTTAGGTTTGTGTCAGTGCTATTAGCATTAGTAGCTCCTCTTCCGAAAAGTTCGGCCTCCTTTTCTTCGTAGGGGGCAAGGTAGGGGGTGAGGAGAGAGGCTCCATTGTCGTGAGAGGGTGGGCACCGCGGGAACGCCCGCACTACAGCTAATTTGTGTTTACATCCCGCGATTGGTCGACGCTTCCTATTTGCTGACTAGAACTTGCCCCTGATTGGCCACTGAGACGCGGCCGCCTTGCAGCGGCGCGCGCCCTAAGGTCCCCTTACGGCGGCCTTAAAAAGTTTTGAGTATGGGAAAGGAATGCAGAGATACGGCGCCGTAGCGCGGCCGTAGCCAACGGCGCCTTGGTGAAGTTAGGGCAGCGCACGGCCTTAACTTACGGCCCTTCTCAGAATCCGTCCCCAGTTATCCTCCCTATTTAACCCATTTCCTCTCTCTCTTCACCCGTTTCCACCACCATTTCCTTTCCCGCGCGCCTCTCTCTTTCCCTTCCTCTCCATCGATGCATTCCGATATACACACGTTTATATTTTCGGTGTCTCCTGCCCTGCCGAGGGAGGCCGGGATTAGCGCCTCCACGCGTGCGGGATTCGGCCCAAAATAATGTGAATTGGGTAATGTTTGTGCGCTCACCGTGGCCCAATTTTTCTTTTTTTCTGCGTTCGTCCTCTGATGGAGATTGGATTGAAGTGGGTTGCTTTTATTCCCCCCATTGAATCAGGAAAACTACGCGTGTACCGGTGTGGAAACTACCTGTCTGTCTGTTTGTATGTATGTGTGTGTGTGTCCTACCTGTCTGCCTGCGCTTACTCAGGTCTCATTAAACAGCTTCACAGGTAAGGCTCGTGTACAGCATCCCAACAGCCACCACCAATATGATCTAGCCTTCCCCAGCATCATTCTATACTGCATGAGATGAAAAAAAGGTGGATGTGACTTTCCTGTTTGTTGATTTTTCCTTGTATAATTATTTGTATTTATATTTTCCTTGTATATTTGTTGTCGTAACCAGTCTGCAGTTATTAGTATTGACATTGTAGCAAGTATGAAGTTAAGGTATTTCACTTTCGGTCTTTAATGACGTACCTGTGTTCTAAGTCTCGTACGGTGATTAGTGAGCCTCAGGTGTGTTTATTTGTAGCTATGGAGATGTCCCTTATCATCTTTGCTTATTTCTACTTGTTTTCCGCGGGTTTTCCTTCTCTTGTATATTTGCGTGTCTCTCTGAATGATATTTGTTTGATTATGTGCCTCATGCTAAACACTTAGGTCGTATTAAACAACATTTCGTTGCCCAAGAACACGTATTTGACAAGGCTTTCGTAGGAGTTGTGGGCATTTCTAGTAGTAGTTTTATGACCCTGGTGATAGTTTAACCCTTCTTCCGTACCATGACCCAGAAGAAACACTCATAAGAACCTGACTGACCCCTTCTTAGACTTTTAGAAATAGCTGATGTGAGGATCGACAGTGACTCCCGATCTTAATGCCTGTTCTCCACACACTCATCTATCATCCTTCCCAACTTCCTTCCTACCCTATTTCACCTCTCCTCTCATCACACAAAAAACATAACCTCACTCACAACCCTTCCTTGTCACCTCCCTTATCTCCGCACCCTCCCTTCCTTCCTCCCCTCTCTCCTCCCTCCTCTCATCACACAAAATAACATAACTCACTTGCAACCCTTCCCTCCCTTTGTCACCTCCCTTATCTCCGCATCCTTCCTTCCGCCCCTCTTTCCTCCTTCTCCTCTCACCACACATAATAACATAACCTCACTCACAACCCTTCCCCTCTCCTTCTCACCTCACTCATCTTTGCACCCTCCACTTCCTCTCTCCTTTTCCCCCCAGTCCCCCCACCACATACGATAACCTCACTTGTAACTATCCTTCTCCCCTTCTCACCTCCCTCATCTCCTTCCCTTTCTTTTCCTGTCCCCTCTCCACGTAGGATAACCTCGCTCGTAACATAACCATTCCCTCTCCCTTTCTCACCTCCCTCATCTCCGCACCCTCCCTTTCCTCCTCTCGTTTTCCTCAATCCCCTCTCCACGAAGGATAACCTCGCTCGTATCGTAACCATTCCCTCTCCCTTTCTCACCCCACTCACGACTTATCTTCCTTTCACTCCCATATCCCTTACTGCTCGCGCACCCTCTAATCATCACCATCCCCTTTCACACTCCCTTCACCACACATCTTCCCATAATCCCACTATCACCTCTTCCTCATTTCCTTCATATTCTGACATTTTCCACTTAACCTTTCTATCTCCCCCGTCTTCTTCCCTCACACACCCCCCACCAGTTTCTACTCGCCCTCTCACCATCTCATACATCCCTTCCATGCTCTCCTCCTCCTCCTCCTCCTCTTGTTCTACCTATATGTCTCGTTGCAACTGCGGTATCTAACTCCTCCCCCATTTTTGGTCTTATTAGATTGTGACAAAGGCGTGAGTCATCCATATATTACCAGTGAGTTTTGGTTTTAATCTATCTGTTTTTGCTTATGTGATTGTGGGTGTTGTTAGGTATCTTACGTTCTCAATTCAAGTGATTGATCTGATAGAAAGAAAGAAGTATTTGTTTGTTAGAAGGTTAAATATCGAGAGAGAGAGAGAGAGAGAGAGAGAGAGAGAGAGAGAGAGAGAGAGAGAGAGAGAGAGAGAGAGAGAGAGAGAGAGAGAGAGAGAGAGAGAGAGAGAGAGAGAGAGAGAGAGAGAGAGAGAGAGAGAGAGAGAGAGAGAGAGAGAGAGAGAGAGAGAGAGAGAGAGAGAGAGAGAGAGAGAGAGAGAGAGAGAGAGAGAGAGAGAGAGAGAGAGAGAGAGAGAGAGAGACCTACAACCCACAGTAAAAAGTGAGGAAAATAATCACAAATTAGTAAAAATATTATGCGAGGATTCAGGACCAAAGATAGATTATAAAGAATCGTAAGCTGTGTGTGTGTGTGTGTGTGTGTGTGTGTGTGTGTGTGTGTGTGTGTGTGTGTGTGTGTGTGTGTGTGTGTGTGTGTGTGTGATATCATTCATAAGCTGCTTCGAACATATAAATAAAATACGAGAGAATAAATGTAGGTTGATTTTTTTGTAATCTTGTTATAGTCCCGCTTTTTTAATACTATCCGTTAAAACACACGGCTTTAGGAACGGTGAAAGGGGAAAAAGTAAGTAAAATGAAAAGGCTGAGAAATTAATCCAGTTTTGTTTCTCTTCACACTGACCAACTCATCAACGTTAAAAGTGGAAGAATATAAGGAAAAAAAAAGACAGACTGATATGAATCCAACTCCTTATACTTCACCTCTTGCACCCTATATTTATAAGGTTTGTCTACTGTTAAGAGTAATTGAAAAATGATGTGCAAAGGCAATAGATTTATAGAGGGAAGAATAACTAGTGGATAAAAATAATATAAAGGAAGTGAACAGTAGATGCAAAATAAATAAGCAGATGAATATAGAGTGATCGTAAAAAGTGGATAGAAAATATTGTTGATTAAAGTATTATTATGAGAGAATATTTTAATTAACGATTAGAAAAGAAATTATATATATAGCGCAATACAGTTGACAGAATGACGAGATAAAAGATAAATTAATTCGTAAAGGAAACGGTTTGAATTTTAATGAAGGAGGGAGGAAAAAAATAAGGTTGATTAATCAGAGAAATGGAAGGGAAGCAGATGAATAAAAGAATAGAGAATCGTAAAGAGAAAAAGGAAACTAGGTCAATAAAATATGCAAGTTGAAGGAAATGGATAAGGAAACAGAAACAAGAGAATAAAGATATAAATGAAGAAGGGGTAGAGAAATAAGTTTAGCTGCGGTTAAGAAAAAAAATGGAAAAAGGTGAAATTAGATAAGAGAAGAGAAGGAGGAAGACAAGGAGGAATGGAGGACGAAGAAGAGGTGGAGGAGGAGGAGGAGGAGGAGGAGGGGAAATGCGTGTGTTGTGTAGTAAAGGATAAAAAAAAACTTTGCTGAAGGGTCTTGGATGACGTCAAACAAACTCCCCTTTCTCTCTCCCCCTCCTCCCCACTCTTCCCTCCCCTCTCTCTCTCTCCCCCTAGTCTCCGTTCTCCCCCCTTCCCCTACTCCGTCGACCCCTAACTCGTCTCAACCCTGCCTAATCCATCCCAACTCTTTCCTAATCCCTTCCCCTGCACCCCTTCCCCCTCCGTCCCCTCTCTGTCCTCCCTCCACCCCAAGGCTTCTCCCTGACCCATATTGTCTCTACTCAAACTCTCCCAAACTCCTTCTCTCCTTCGTCCTGAGTCCTTCCTCCTCCTTCCGTCCTCCTTACCCCTGCTCCTCTATCATCGTCCTCCTTTCTTCCTCCTCCAGTCCTCTCAAGGTGATCTGCGGTAATATAATTTTACTCTAGTCTTGCCTGTTTTAAATGCGTTGAATGTGTGTTAATTTTTTCATAACCAGTTTTTCTCTTCTGCATCCCAGTGAATGTTTTTTTTGCTACGGTAATGGAAGAAAGAAAAGAAAAGAAATACCGTCAATATCCTGACCTTGCAGAGTAAATATGAGCTGCATAAAAGAAATTCGACTTCATGTATATATTTGGCTTGGCACTTGTTAATAAAATGCCAAATAATAGTGCTGAGATTAAATTACACGATCGAATGAAAATTAATACACTAAATTAGGTGACTTGGACTACGTTTCCCATCCTTCATTAGCAGGCTTGGATGGCAGGCCTTTCTAACACCAGCAGCAACGACGGGTAACTTGTCTCTCCATACTATTTTTGTTTATTGTTTATGGTTGATCAGGTTAATTATAAGGTGCGTTACTCTGGTCATTGTTAATATATAGGTTAATTAGATGACCCACACCTCTGACAATATAAGTAATGGCGGGTAACTTCTCTCCATTGTTGGGTTTTTTTCTTTATTAGTTATGGTTCAACAAGTGCACCAGAAAGCTATTTACTCAACCTAAAAGGAGCAGCAAATAAATAAATGAGTATAGTAATTTCGTCACTCTTGTCAGTATAGAAAGACCAGTTAATGACCTAGTATACTCTTTAATGCGTCCTTGTTTGAATTATCTTGCGTCGTCTTTGTCTGTCTGTTTAATTATTGCTTTCCTGCTTTCGTATTGTTGTTCTCTTTTGGGCAGGATTCGCTTCTTGTGTTTCGTTATGTGCTATTTTGCTTTTCTTCCTTTCTCCCGTCTCGCTGGCTTTGTATCATCAGGAGGGGTTTTTATATTCCATCAAGGTTTATAATCAGCTGTAGCGTCTGTCTTTATTTCTGTCTGTCTGTAAATTAGTCATCTCAAGGGCAAAAATAAATAAAGCAAAAAGCCCACTAACCACAGCTCCTAGAAAAAATAGAAATGACTGTCTGTCTGTCTGTCTATCCGTCTGTTTGTCTGTTGTTTCCTTCTTGCATCATCTGAAAGAGATATTATGTGTGTGTCTGCGTCTGAGAAAGTGCAAAGTAAGGATCAGTAAGGCTCAGAAAGACAAAACAAATGAATCGGCTTTGTGTTTACGAAAGTCAGTAGTTATTTTATTTCTCTTTTAGGCCAAATTAGTGTGAGTGGAAGGAAGATCTTCTTACCTCCGGGGCATTTGTCGGCAGCATTCACGTAATACACCTTTTTAGACGAGGGAGAAGAGAGATTGAGGAGAACGGAGAGAAGAAATAGAGAAAGACGAGAGTAGAGAAGAAAGGTGGGCGGGAAGAGATGGATGAGAGAGGAGGAAGAGAAATGATGAGAAAGGAAAGCTGAGAGATGGAGAAAAGAGAGAGAAGAGAAGAGAGACTGATGAGATGAAAGAAGAGATATAGAAAAGAGAGGAGAGAGAGATGAAGGTGAGGAGAGACAGCCCCCATGAACCAGGTACACGTCATATCTCTTTATCTATTTTTTCCTGTGAGCAAATATGAAGAGAAGATATATAAACATTTTTCCAACTGGCCGTGCTGATTCATTACCTGGGAATTATATGCAACGGCGAAAATATATGTGGCGCCATGAAACTTATTATTATTATTATTATTAAACGTATTATCCTGGAAAACGAAAACAAAACAAATGCGACGATTGAGCGTGTGCAAATTTTGGGGATATTTTTTATTTTTTATTAATATAACAGATGGAGGTGGACATTCATATGCTTTGATGAATGTTCTTTTCTTCATAACTTTCTTTTCCTGTGCTTTCTCATGGTGATAAAAAAACCTCGGTAATATGAGACAGGCAAAAATACGGCAATAAAAATAAATGAAAAGTCCCGCCAATATCCTGTGCGTAAAGAAAATGGAGTTGTCTTACATATAAATGCCAACCGTAGGGCGAAGTAGGTCTCGGTGCTCCCTTATGGAATGTTTAATAGTTGCATTGAGAGAGACGCTAGAGTAGAGAAGAAAGGTGGATGAGAAGAGATGGAGAGACGATCGAAGAGAAATGGATGAGAGAGAGAGAAGAGATGGATGAGAGAGAAGAGAAGAGATGGATGAGAGAGAAGGGAAGAGAAATGGATGAGCGAGGAGAAAAGAGAAATGGATGAGGAAGGAAATAGCAGAGAGATGGGAAGAAAGTACACGATCAAAGATAAAATAAATTCACTAAACAAACTTCCTTCTACTAAAGACTTCCTTGCCACGTCTTTCTTCATTCACAAACAGGGTCATTAATAACCAAAGAAACAATCAAAGACATATTTTTCTGCTCCATTTGATGATTAAGAGCAATTATTTTAAGTGACGCATCTTCACCTAAGTAATTAATCACTTTCGCATTTACCTGACAGGACCACTCAATTAATAACGAGAGAAATTACTAATGTTCCAGCTAGTAAGTTTTCTTTGTAATTCTGTTTATTGATGAGGACGTGGTTGAGTGGTTAGCGTGCCGTCGCCAAGTCTAGTCACACACACACACACACACACACACACACACACACACACACACACACACACACACACACACACACACACACAAGACCACACACACAGACCCGGACCCCCACCCCATCCTATGCCTGCCTCAAAGAACCCCCATCCACCACCACCACGCCCCCATCCCTCCCCCATCACCACCACCCTCACACAAAAGAAGAAGAATGAGGTAAAGGACAACAGCAGTAACAAAAGCAAGGACACGCTCATCAAAAGAGCCTCGAAAAAGAATCACACAGAATAATACTCTGAATGAAATCCTGTATAACCAATGGCAAGTAATTAAAGGAGGCTGCCCTGAATACGGCATCTCTCTCTCTCTCTCTCCATTCAGGGACGGCAAATCAATAGGAGGCAAATAACAAAGATTACTTGATTAGCGGACCGATGCAGGGGAACAGAGGAAGGGAGAGGAGCAGGCAGGCAGGAGGCAGGCAGAGAGAGACAGGTAGATAGGAAGGCAGGTAGATGGGTAGATATATTGGTAGGTAGGTGAGGTGATTGTGGTGGTAGGTGGTGAGGTGGTAGTGGTGGTGATGTTAGTGGTGATATGGAAAAATATATTGAGAGAGAGAGAGAGAGAGAGAGAGAGAGAGAGAGAGAGAGAGAGAGAGAGAGAGAGAGAGAGAGAGAGAGAGAGAGAGAGAGAGAGAGAGAGAGAGAGAGAGAGAGAGAGAGAGAGAGAGAGAGAGAGAGAGAGAGAGAGAGAGAGAGAGAGAGAGAGAGAGAGAGAGAGAGAGAGAGAGAGAGAGAGAGAGAGAGAGAGAGAGAGAGAGAGAGAGAGAGAGAGAGAGATGTATGGGTATTCTATGAGTGACAAATTTATTACGCACTCACAGGCGAACACAGGCGCAGTTGAAACAGATTGCCAAGCGGAAAAAAAACATATAACATTCGTGTGTATAGAAATAGAATAAAAAAATGCAACTGATTGATCTGTATGTTTAAGTTCCGAGTATTAATGGCTTTTACAAATAGCTACCGTGCCTGTTATATAGATCCATGCGTACATACATACATACATACACATACACATACATAATACGACCAATCGGAAACAAACAAAAATACAAAGAAAAATATTGCGAGGAAACGTCCGCTGCGTGTGTTTGTGTTTTTTTTTTTTTTTTTGTGGGGGTGTGTCCTTGACTCTTGCAATTAGCTTAACGTAATAAAACTCATAAACTTTGCTAAACTTGGCCGACTTTTTAGCCTTGAAGTTAGTAATGACGGCGGTAGTGTTTGCTGGGATCACGTCAGCGAGTATTATAAGATGTTTGGTGATTCTCATATGCATTCTGGTTTATTTTCAAGATTTTTTCCTTCTTATCATTAATATTACCTTTTTGATACTTTCTACTACTATTACAATTACTACTTCTTCTTTTGTTATGACTCTTTTCACACTAGTTCATATAGGGTCAGTGTTTGGGGTCGTGGGTTAGTGTTGAAGATTGGATCCCCTTTCCTGGCGTTAAGCGGAGACACTGGGGCTCGAACCTCCTTTCCTGATATTTTCTACTACTATTGCAATTACGCATTCTTCTTTTGTTATGACTCTTTTCACTCTAGTTCATATAGGGTCAGTGTTTGGGGTCGTGGGTTAGTTCGGTATTCTCAGACTCCTCCACCCCCCACATCAACTATTTCCAGAGGCAGAAAAGGAGATCAATCGGGTTCTCATGGGTGTTGTTTCACGTTCATGGTAGAGAAGAAGCGTCAAACCGGTCAGACTACCACCAGGGTCATTAAACTACCCATTTGAAATGCCCCAAAATGCCTAAGAAAGCCTTGTTAACCCAGTGACTCCGGATTTCCTACAAGAAGACCTCACCAAGCTACAGGAATGGAGCAAAAAGTGGCTGCTATAATTCAATGAAGAAAAATGTAAAGGCATGCATCTTGGGAGGGGAAATTCAGCATACCAATACCACATGGGAAACACTCCACTATCTACCACAGACCCAGAGAAAGGCCTGGGACTGAATTTACCAGGCTACCTGTGAAGGGGAAATACGTGACAATCGCAGCGGACGGGTTAAGAATACGACCCATAGTGTTGAAGATCGGATCCCCTTCGTGGCGTTACGCGGAGAATCTGGGGCTCGAACCTCCTCTCCTTGGCTCTAAACACCTTAATCGACTAGTCCACAGCCCTCCCCACTCTTCAACCACTACTACAACTAAAAATAAAAATAATTGACTGCATTAACTTTACAATAAGAGGATTTAAGCTCAGTAACAGGAAGATAGTGTATCGCTCACCTATCCTCAGTAATTGGAAATGTTGGCGAATAAAAGTGATAGATGTAGCCTTGATTTGTGGCAGGAACGGAATAGAAGCAATCATGGTCTTCTCTGCGGGCACCAGCAAAGAGAAATGCCCGGATGCAGGCTTTATTTTTTTTTACAGCGAAGGAGACAGCACAAGGGCACAGAAAAAGGAAACAACAGTAAAAAAAAAGCCCGCTACTCGCTCGTTGGCATTTAAATATAAAGTAAGGCACCCTTCCCCACCCTTCTACACACGCATAACTTCATTTTTTAACAGAATTCAATAATTGTTTTGGCTATATATATATATTATTACCAATCTATTTATCTTTCCACTCCTCTACTCACCCGTTATCACTTCGTATTTTTTTCCACAATTTCTATTAGTTCATATTTCTTTTACAGTCTATATTTGCTATTCGTTTAAGCTATCTTCATTCTCATCCTTCTTGCCCCTTTTTGTAATTCATCTTTTTATATTCACCCAAATATTGCTTCTTTTTTTATGCTATTTGTCACTCAACATGTCTTTCTCTACCTCTTTTATTCTCATCCTTCTTGCCCCTTTTTGTAATTCATCTTTGACTCACCTTAATTTTGCTTCTTTTTTAAGCTTTTGTTCACTCTCCACCTATCTTTCTCCACCTCTTTTTTTAATATATTTCATCTTTCTCATATACCCTGCGTGCGTTCCTTTTTCAGCTTTCAACTCTTCATTTTTCCCTTTCCGCCTTTTTATATTTCATCCTTTTCCCATCCGCTTTTATCCTGCTCCTTTTTTTTTAAACTTCATTCCATTCGTCACATCCTCTCGGACTTTTTCTTGTAGTTCATCCTTTTTTTTTTTTTTCTTCCTTAACAGTGCATCCTTTTTTTTAAGCCATCAAGAACTCTCCTTTTAAATTTTTTACCATTTTTGGAACTTAATTTTTCTCATCCAACCTAATTTTAATCTTTCTCATCCAACCTAATTTTAGTCTTTCTCATCTAACCTAATTTTCATCTTTCTCATCCAACCTAAATTTGCTTCTTCTCTCAGCTATCATATATTCTTCACCTGTCTTTCTCTGCCTATTTTTGTTGCTAATATTTTCTCCTCCACTCTTACCTGTGTTTTCTTCCCTTTTCACCACTCATCAATTCTCCACTTATCTTTTCTGCCTCCTTTTCCTAACTGTATACACAAAGTCCGACACATATTGGTCCGGAACGCGCTAACTCGCTCACCTCACATTGCCTACGATCATGCAATTGACTTACATAGTGAACATTAATCTATGCGGAAACATGCGATCTCATAACGTTTCAATTGGCATCACTTACACGCTTTCCCATATCCGTTCATCGGCCTTTCTTTTTCCAGATGTAGCAGCGAATGACTATCGATGTATTTTTTGTGTGAAGCCCAAAAACATGCATAATAAACAAATACCATTAACCGTGAATTAAATGAATGGAGAATAATGCGTGGGATGAATTGTCGAAATAAATGGATGACAATTTGTGGTGATTAATATTTTTTTTGTGTGTGGTGGTGGGCAACAAAAGAGTGTTTTAGGCAATTACAATTAGTGGCATATTTTTAGCCCCGAGTGTCGAAATGCAGCGCGAATGTGGGAGGCGGTAATGAGTAAATATAAAGGTTGATGGGTTGATGAATACGTGCATGCGACCCTGAAAGTAAAATGTAAAGTGTAAAAATGTCACGAAAATTAATTAACAGCTGGATTTGTTTTTACAGCAATGTGGTGATGTGATTGGAAGCGGCGATGGGTAAATAAATAGGTTGATGAGTAAATGAATGCATGGAAACGAAACTGAATGATGGGAAAATGTCAAGAAAAGGGAGATAATAGGAAGATAGATTTTTTTACAGCAATGCAACGGTAATGTGTGAAGCGTTGATGAGTAAATAAATAGGTTGATGGATTGATGAATTCGTGCATGCGACCTTGAAAGTAAAATGTAAAGTGTGAAAATGTCAAGAAAAGAAATTAACAGCTGGATTTGTTTTTACAGCAGTGTGGTGATGTGATTGGAAGCGGCGATGGGTAAATAAATAGGTTGATGAGTAGATGAATGCATGGAAACGAAGCTGAATGATGGGAAAGTGTCAAGAAAAGAGAGATAATAGGTAAATAGATAGATATTTTTTACAGCAATGCAACGAAAATGTGGGAAGCAGCGATAAGTAAATAAATTGATTGACGGGTAGATGATTGCGTAGAAACTGACCCTGAAAGTAAAAAGTAAATTGTAAAAGTGTAACGAAGAAAAGACAATAGGTTAATAGATTTTTTTTACAGCAATGGAACGGGGCTGAGGGAAGCAGCGACATGTGGGTATATTGGTTGACGGTTGGATTAATGCATGGATACGTGGATGATTGATTGTTTAAGTGTCACGGAGAGAAGATAACAAATAGATAGACTAATTTACAGCAATGTAAGCAGTTCAAGGGCAACAAAAAAACAGGAAACAAAAAAAAAGATACCGTTAAGCACTGTTCCAGCCAATAGATGAATAGATAGACAGATAGATAAACAGGGATAGACAGACACAAACAGAGAGAGAAACACAAACACACACAAGAAAGGAAGGGATTCACAATTTACCTATATTGTTTAAAGGGTAGGATATATATTATTTGAAGATGATATTAATTGCGAAGATATTATGGGTACGAAGCTTGATCTATTGGGACGAAACAATCCTCTTCAGACAGCAACCCCCTTCCTCCACTCCCCAGTCTCATAATCAAAACTACTCTGCCAAAATACAACTCCTCCTTCCCCCTTCCTTCCCCCCCCCAAAAAAAAAACTTCAAGCATTCACACATAAACACTCATCAAAAGTGCTTAATTGGATGTAAAGTTTGTCCCAAAAGAATTGCGCTGCAGCATCCAATTCTGAAGTTATAATGGTGTGTGTGTGTGTGTGTGTGTGTGTGTGTGTGTGTGTGTGTGTGTGTGTGTGTGTGTGTGTGTGTGCAGTTATGGAAGGGTTAGAGGGCTTGAGGATGAGAGGAAGAGAGGAAGAGAAAGGCCTAACATACATTAAAGGGGAAGGAAGGAAGGAGGAAAGAGAAGGTAAATGGAATGGAAGGAAGGAAGAGAAATGGAAGGAAGGGAAGGTGAGGGAAAGAGAAGGTAAATGGAAAGGAAGGAAGGGAAGAGAAATGGAAGGAAGGGAAGAGAAGGGAATGGAAGGAAGGAGGGAAAGAGAAGGAAATGGAAAGGAAGGAAGGGAAGAGAAATGAAGGAAGGGAAGGGAAGGTGAGAGGGAAAGAGAAGGAAATGGAAAGAAGGAAGGAAGAAATGGAAGGAAGGAAGGGTAGAAGGGGAGAAGGGGATAAATGGAAAGGAAGGAGGATAAATGAAAGGAAGAGAAGAGACATGAAATGGAAGAAGGAATGGAAAGGAATGGGAGGAAGGAAGGAGGGAAAGAGAAGGGCAAAGTAAAGGAAGCAAAGGAAGATAAATGAATGGGAAGGAAAGGAAAGGAAGGGAAGGGAGGGAAGGAAGGAAGAAGGGAAGGAAGGAAGGGACTGGAAGGAGAGGGAAATAGAAGGGAAAGGAAAGGGAGGGGAGGAGAGGGAGGGGAGGGGAAGGGAAAATGCTTGGTGATCAGAATGAACGATTGGCTGATGTATGTATTGCCATCTTTTGTGAGACAGGCACTTTGTGTATGTGTGTGTGTGTGTGTGTGTGTGTGTGTGTGTGTGTGTGTGTGTGTGTGTGTGTGTGTGTTTTGAACGTGTATATTTTCGCTATCAAACAATGCTGGTTTTGAACGTGTATATTTTCGCTATCAAACAATGCTGGTTTTGAACGTGTATATTTTCGCTATCAAACAATGCTGGTTTTGAACGTGTATATTTTCGCTATCAAACAATGCTGGTCCCATATACTCTATCGTTTCATCTGTTTGTATGTCAGTTTGTCTCTTTTTGTTCGTCTGTTTGACTTTAATCTCTTTGCACCTGTTTCATGTCATGTTTCTTTACCTTTCACGTTGTCACACTTTTTAATTATTCCTTTTTATTTTGCTTTTACTCTTTCTACTTCAATGTCTTTATCCATCACACACACACACTCTCTCTCTCTCTCTCTCTCTCTCTCTCTCTCTCTCTCTCTCTCTCTCTCTCTCTCTCTCTCTCTCTCTCTCTCTCTCTCTCTCTCTCTCTCTCTCTCTCTCTCTCTCTCTCTCTCTCTCTCTCTCTCTCTCTCTCTCTCTCTCTCTCTCTCTCTCTCTCTCTCTCTCAGCTCTATTGGCCGTAGGTTTAATAGCTTATCCACAGATGTCACCCTCACCAGTTGGAGGTGGAGGAAGAGGAGGAAGAGAGAAGGGGAAAGAGGAGGAGGAGGAGAGGTGGAAGAGGAGTAGAGAGAGAAGAGAGAGAGAGAGAGAGAGAGAGAGAGAGAGAGTGAGAGAGAGAGAGAGAGAGAGAGAGAGAGAAGAGGAGACCGTATAGAGGAAGAAAGTAGAGGAATAAGTAGAGGACGAGGACGACGAGGAGGAGGAGGAGGAAGGTCGTTCAAAATATAGGAATAGTTGAAAGTGGGTGACAGGGAGCCGCAGATGTTGGCAAGTGGTGGAATGCAATGAAAGCCGCCTTGCTACACTCAGGCTCATAGAAAAATTGAATCTTTGTCTTTATTTTGAGAGGGAAGTGGGATGATGTTATATGTTTGATTAGCTTGTTATCTTCATGGGTTGTTGGGGGTTATGAACTATAGAATGTTTGAGAGAAAAGAAGATGAAGCAAATTGGATAAGTGAGAGATGAACAGGAAGAATGTAAATAAGTGACAAGATGTATGATTCAGTGTCCATGTAAAAATGAAAAAAACAAAAGAGATATATGAAGAAAAGGATGAGGGAGTAGTGAGTATTTATCAAAACAGGAGAGTGATAATGATATGCAACTTTGTCTGAGGGGGCGATGTGAGTATGGAGGAAGTGGAAGAATGGAGCAGCTTAAGAAGGTAGGAGAGAAAAAAACAATGAGGTCAGGAAAAGGGAGTGATTGAAAGAAGCAGAGGAAAGAGATGAGTTATATGAGAGGAAAGGTGAAGGTCATATAAATTGAACACGGAGGCAGAGAGAAGAAAAGGTTAACGAGAGAAGGGAGCGAGAGGATAAAAATAGAGAATACATGTATAGAACGGGAATAAGGAAACATGGAAAACTGATAAACAAGGAAAGTAAAGAAAAGAAAACACAGGAAAGACAACGAGGGAGTAAATAGGAGAAAAGTAGAGAAGTGGCAATATGCTGAAAGTGGGTAATGGATGGGCACAGATGAAGGAGTGAAGCAATAGAAAAGGAAAAATAAAGGGTAGAGAAACAGAAATATAAAGTGTGGAGTGAAGGATGAAAACTGGGAAGGATAAATGGAGAATGAAGAACAGTAATAAGGTGAATAAATTATGAAGTAAACAATGAAAACAAAGGAGAGAAAGATGAAAATAGAAGGAGAGAGAGGAGAGAGAGAGAAGAGAGAGAGCGGTGAAGGAGGAGGAGGAGAGAGAGGACGAAAGAGAGAGAGGAGAGAGAGACAGAGGAAAGAGAGAGAGTGTTGCTTATGGCCACTATTAGAGAGCTGCGAGAGAGAGCGTTTACCATAAAAAAATATATTAGCATTGTTTGTTCCGCTCGTAGAAGTAAATTGTCGCATATATGAACCGAAATTGATAACTCTTCAGCATATATGTTTACTATTTTCGTAAAGGATTCAAGTTTGAGGCGTTTATTTCATTCTTATTTTTTATTTAGTCTCTCATCCATCTCCTCTCATACAATAAAATAAATGGATAATAGTAATAACCGAGTAACCTTGAAAATTAAGCAAAACCGACACAATTATACACAAGGGGACTATCTATCTATAAGGGAAAGGGCTAAAAGGAGTATGCTATAGCGGTCTGTTTTTTATAGCGGGCTTTTTTTTCATTGTTTCCTTTTTTGTGTGTGCCCTTGTGCTTTCTCCTTTTCTGTAAAAAAATGAATAAGTAAGTAAATAAGTATGTCATGTACACTCACTTATAAACCAACCTCTTCATTAATCTCCTTATCTCTCTTTCTCCCCTCTCTCATTTTCATTATTAGGTTTACGTAATCCATTCAGGAGTGACCCAAAGAATAAAATAACATTACCCCCGTCTCTCAACTCCCTCCCCCCTCTTCCCCCCTCCTCCTCCCCCTCCCCCCCTCACACCCTTCTCGAAACAGCCATTTGCATAATCTCAAAAAATATATTCCATATCATATGCAAATGTTCCTTCTTTCGGGATTTATAATGAAGGAGCATCCCAGCCACTCCTCCTCCTCCTGCTCCTCTTCTTCCTCCTTTTCCCTCTTGGTGTGTACGTCTCCTCCTCCTCCTCCCCCGCCTCCTCCTCCTCCCTGCTCGGCGTTGCTTTTCCCTTCCTCATCCTCTTCATTTTCTCTCTTTTTTATCATGATTGTCTTTATTATTTCTTTATTATTTATTTATTTTTCTTTCTGACATATTTTTCTCTTTCATTTTCCTCTTTCATATCTTCTTTTCTTTTCTTTCTCCTCCTCCGCCTCCTCCTCCTCCTCCTCCTCCTTGCCTGGCGTTGCTCTTTACTGCCTCACACACTTCATTTTCTCTCATACTTTTAATGTTTTTTTTTTTACTATTGTTGTGTTTATTATCCTCCTCATTTTCCACCTAACGTAGTTTTTCTTCTGTTTCATTTTCCTCTTTCTTTTGTCTTATTTTCGTTTCTTTATTGTTATGTTTTACCTTGTCCTCCTCCTCCTCCTCCTCCTCCTCCTGCTACCCCCTTTTGCTTTTTTCTATATCTGTCTTTCATTCTCTGTGTATTTATCTTTTTAATAACCTTCCTACATTTGCTAACTATCTCTTTACATCACTTTTCAATTTTTCTCTTCTTTATATATATGTGCTTTTTTATATATTTTCCTTCTTCTATTTTTCTTCGCTGCCGTCTTTTTTTTCTCTTTCTCCTCTTTTTCCTTCTTATTTAATGGCCGATGTTTTTTTTTATATAGTCGTTTACTTCTTCTTATTTTAATATAACTGACGCTCTCCTTCGCATTTCAATTTTGTTTTGTTTTCCTTTGTTGTTTTTTCCTTTTGATATTTTTTCCTCCGAGTTCAATGTGTGTTTTGCTCTCATATTTCCATTCCTCTCTCTGCCCCGCATCTCCACTCACTCCATTCTCATCCATTTCCTCCCTTCTCCTTTGCACCCCATCCATCATCTTCATCCTTCTACACCTCCTCCTCGCCTTAACCTCTTTCACCACTTTCAGAACCTCCTTTCCTCTTCCTCCTCCTCCTCCTCCTCCCTCGCGCCACGAGTTTGAGCTATTTCCTTACCCTCCTCTCATCTTTTTATTCTTGCTCCCTTCTTCTTCTTCCTCTTCTTCCTCCACGCTAGGCTTCTCAGGCATTTCCTCACCCCTCTTTCATCCTTCTATTTTTGTTCCCTTCCTCTTACTCCTCTTTCTTCAGCTGTTTCCTCTCTGGCCTTGTCCTCTTTCGCTCTATCCTTTTCCTCCTCCTTCGACTCTTCTTCCTTTTCCTCTTCTTTCCATTTCGTCCCATCACCTTTCTAATCTTGCTCCCTCCCTCCTTCTTTTCCTCCTTCCTAGCCATTTCCTTGCCCCTTCCTCCTTCTCCTATTCTTCCTTCTTCTCTTCTTCCTCCTTCACGCCACGGGCCTCAGTTATGTCCTCACACCTCCTTCACCCTCCTCTTCTTATCCTCCTCCTCCTCCTCCTCCTCTCCTTCCTCCTCGTCTTCCTTCTCCTGATCCTTTTCATTCCCACATTTCCGTCGAGTGGTCTGGCTGGCTGGCATGACGTGGAGGAATGCCGTCATCAGCTCTCGAGTGGCTGGGCTGCTGAGAGTGATTAGAGGTATCCGTGATGAATAAAATGGTTTAGCCGAAGGGACGGTGCCTTGTGGGAACCCTCTCCTTCCCTCGCCCTTCCTTCTCCTTGCGATGTTAATGGAATTGTATTAAACGCGGGTCGTCCTGTCTCCCAGTGAAGGCTCTTTATTTAGCTGTCAAGTCTTCACGGGCGATGGAGATGTAATGGAGATAGGTGCGTCCTCGTTTGGCAGTTGAGAAGTGCTTTTAATTCGTTCAAGTTTAATGGTTTGCTGATAACGTCTGCCCTGATGTGGAGATAAATGCGTCGATGGCTGACTTGAGAGATAGATAGATAGATGAATAGATAGATAGGTAGATAGAGAGACGGAATGTTTTGCAGTACCCATCAGATAAATTGGATCCTTTTTTTTTTATTTTTCCTCTCATGATGTTCCCTAATGATACTACTACTACTAATAACTAACTGACTGACTGGCTGACTGGTACTACTACTACTACTACTATTACTCCAACCACCATCACCACCACCACCACAACCACCACACCAACACCACCACCACTAAAGCCATCACCACCACCACCACCACCACCACCACCTCCAAAGCCACCACCACCACCACCACCACCACAGCCAGCACCACCACCACCACCACATCATCACCACCACCACTAAAACCATCACCACCACCACCACCAACACAACAACACCATCACCACAACCACTAAAGCCATCACCACCACCACCACCACCACCACTAACACCACCGCCACCACTAACACCACCGCCACCACTAACACCACCACCACCACCACCACTATCACTATCACCACCACCACTAACACCACCACTAACACCACCGCCACCACTAACACCACCGCCACCACTAACACCACCACCACCACCACCCCCACCTTGGAATATTTCGGCCGCTCGCTTTTTTTTTTTTTTTATTTTTATTTATTTTACGTTACTTTTTATACTTTTTTTTATGGCCGCCATCAACAAACTCACGCACAATTTTGCTTCCCATTAATTCTTTCCGCCTTTCGATTCTGTTTTTTTTTTCCTTTTGTTGTTTTTCCTTTTTGATATTTTTTCCTCCGAGTTCAATGGCCGCGAGCGTTGTGGATTTTTCTCCCATATTTTCTTTCTTTTTTCTTGTTATTAATTGATTCACGTATTTTTCAGTCAGTAATTTATGCGCGCCGGACCAGTATGAAAAAAAAAAAATATTTGCCCGCATACCAAAGATGATCACGTGTTTTTTTCTGCTGTTTTTTCTTTATTTCTGGTCGGCAACTTCGGTGTTTACAAGTGTTTGAATGCGTGTTTGTCCGTTTGTCTTTTATGTTCTTGTTTATTTAAGTGTGTGTTTTTGTTTTTGATTGTTTTTATGTTTGTGTGTCTGTGCTTGTTTCTCTCGTTATTAATACTGTCTGTCTGTTTCTGTATTTTTCCGCTCTTTACTCAATCTCTATTCCATTCAATTTTCTCTCCTTATTTTTCTTCCTCACTCCCTTTATTCACTCATCCTTCGTTCGTTCGTACATTCGTTCATTCCTTCCTTCTTATCTCTCTATCCTTACCGCTGATCCTCATTCATCCTTCCTCTCTTTTATCTCCCCTCCATCCCTCCCTATCTTCCCTCTCTGTCTTTGTTTCTCTCCATCCCTATCATCATCCATCAGTCCATTCAAATCCATACCTTTTTCTTCCTTTTATCCTGTCTTTCTCCCATCCCGCATCATTTTCCATCCTTCTTTTCTTCCTATATTCATTCCTTCCTTCATTCATTCCTACTCTACTTACTTCTTTCCTTCCTTCCTTCCTTCCTTTCTCCTCTCCCATCCCACGCATCATTTTCCATCCTTCTTCTCTTCCTATCTTCCTTCCTTCCTTTCTTCCTTCCTACTCTCCTTCCTTCTTTCCCTCCTTCTTTCCCTCCTTCCTTCCTTCCTTCCTTCCTTCCTTCCTTCCTTCCTTCCTTTCTTCTAGGGTTGCACCGATAAGCAATTTGGCCGATTACCGATTACCGATTAATCGGTAACCAATAATCGGCCGATACCGATTAATCGGCCGATTATTTATAAATTGTTAATGTGATTAATCTTCACTAATTACTGGACACTGATACCACAAAGTTAAAGACATACCGTAACCCTCATGTTTACAACTTTGTTTACTGCCCAACTGTCATCTCCTGTATGGAGAACAAATACGTCTAGTAATTTGTTACTTATAATTTAGCCTTGCTCTGTGGAAACATCCTGATTTTAATATGTTAGAATTTGCCAGTTTTCTCGTTCTTGTGGTGATCCTAGATGCTACTAGAAATGGTAGTGTACAGAAAGTTTATCAATCTCTTAAGTCTTCTACTAATTTACTGTCTTATGCACGGCAGGCATGGTGAAGGATGTTACCCAATTAATGTTTTTACATTACAATTTAAGAGTGTTTAACTTCAAGTGCTGAGTAAAATCCTTGTCTAGTTCCATACTTTTCATGATATATTACAATAACTTATTTCCATATGCACGGCAGGCTTGGTGAAGGACATTACTCAGTTACTGTACTAAGCAAGTTGAAATAGGCATATAATTTTTCTTGGTTGTAATATAAAGTAATATGTTGATTTTTTTTTCTAGTTTCAAAGTTGAAGCAAATACCAGTGCTTCAGTTCATATCATAATTTTATATATCAATTTGAATTACATAATATACATTTGCATAGGGATTTGTTGGAAATAAATGCTGTGGAAAGGTATCAGGGTTTTGGTAACATCACCATCCTTACATTAACATTATTAATATTGTGTTATGTACAATGTATTATAAAAGAGAGAAAAAATAATAATCGGCCCCGATTAATCGGTCAAAAGACCGATTACCGATTAATCGGCAAAGTGGCCGATTAGGCCGATTACCGATTACTTACCGATTAATCGGTGCAACCCTACTTTCTTCCTTCCTACTTTCCTTTCTTTTTTCCTTCCTTCCTTCCTTCCTTTCTTCCTTCCTACTTTCCTTCCTTCTTTCCTTCCTTCCTTCCTTTCTTCCTATCACCACATCCGACCCGCCATCTTTCCTTCTTCCTTTCTTCCTCCTCCTCCCTCTTATCATATCCTTCCATCCCACCATCTTTCCTTCCTCCCACTCCGTCATCATCTCGTCTCTCAGCATCCCTCCCTTGCAGCATCTCCTCCCACCTTCTCCTCCTCTCTCTTCCAGCATCTTTCTCATCTCCCGCCCTCCCTCGCAGCCTCCCTCCCGCCGGAACACCCAGCATCCGATACCCACTTTTGTGCGTCGATATACACACGTTAATAACACAAGAGGACGGACCGGGGAACAAAAACAGGGGGAGGATGAACCGAAAAGAAAATGTGTATATATATTCATCCCGAAACAATGGAGGATCGCGGACAAAGACTTCGGAAGATTCGGACACAAAGATTGAGGGAGGGACGAATATTCTCTCTCTCTCTCTCTCTCTCTCTCTCTCTCTCTCTCTCTCTCTCTCTCTCTCTCTCTCTCTCTCTCTCTCTCTCTCTCTCTCTCTCTCTCTCTCTCTCTCTCTCTCTCTCTCTCTCTCTCTCTCTCTCTCTCTCTCTCTCTCTCTCTGTGCTTCATCAGCGGACCAGCCATCTCACTTATTAGGTTTGATAATTGGACGGAGAAACGGGACGGAATATTAAGAGGTCATTTGATGTCATTCGATGGTGTCCGTTACCGAATGTTAATGAAGAAGTAACTTAGGGGGGAAGAGGGAGGGAAAAAAGGGGGGGAGTATAGGAGGGGAGGAAGGGAGTGGTGGGGGGGGAAGGGAAGGAAGGAGGCATGGGGAAGGGAGGGAAGGAGGTATGGGGAAGGGAAGGAAGTAGGAAGAAGAGGAAAAGAAGGGAGGGAAGCAGGGTTAAAAAAAACACAGGATTAAAAAAAAAAAAAAAATTTTGGGGGGGGGGGGCTTTTTCGTTTTTTTTTTTTATTCTTCGTATTGATATGAAAATCTATTTAAATAATCAATTAAAAAGTAGCCAAGGGTAAAACAAAAGGTTTGAAGTGTTATCTGAAGGACAGACACTTGTTTAGGTCCTGTTGACACAGGTTGTTAACTTGTACTGTACAGGAAATGAACGGGTGAGGCTTGACTACCGGTCACTCAGCACTCCTCAGTTCCTCAGTCTTTCCTTGTCGTGAGTGAGAGGATCACACTGTTTAATTGTTGTGTAGCAGGGCACCCTGGTGCAGTTAGTAGCTACCTAATATATACTTAGTATAAATAATACTTATGAGTCAGAGAGAAGAAAAGTAGTGTTGTTTCCTGTGTGTGTGTGTGTTATCACTTTGACCAGAGGTTTTCGACCTGGGGTACGCGTACCCCAGGCGGTACGCCAAGGGTCTGTCAGGGGGTTTGCGCTCCCCACGGGTCGTTAGGGCTAGGGGCCTGGCCGCCCACTGACTTGTACTGTACGCGTACTGGACAGGGAGAGAGGCGCGAGGTGTGGTCGGGCACGCACCACTCGACCAGGGTTGCCAATTTTGGTACGAACGTACCAGATTTGGTACTTTTTGTCTTAAAAGTACGTTTGGTACGACTTTAGGTATATTTGGTACTAAATTGTCTCTGAGCTTTTAGGGCCTTTTTGACACATTTTCCATCTGATATATCCGGCATTAATAATGCTTGTGGTTCCTATTCGAATCAAGTACGTGGAGCAGTGACATAAAGCATTCACCTAGACTCCTAGAGCACTCTTCTGATATTTGCAAAAGAGATTTAGAGCAGTTTCAAGTGAGGACACTCAATTTCTATGTAGCTCTCTCAAAGCAGATGCTGAAACGTTTCCTGTCCTCTAATTTGCTTCATAACTTACAACTGCTTGAAGCACTCGATCCATCTAATGTGCAGCAAGGAAAACCAAAGTCCCTAATACCCTTGACAATCAAATTTTCAAACATAATTAAAGAGAGTGCCAATGAAGACCAAACTTATGGTGAACCTGATTACTTTGCCTCACTCATCTGCTGCTGCAGAATCTTTTTTCCCTAGTTACCACATTAAGACAAAGAACCGATCACGACTGCAGACAGAAACGCTAAATGGACTGATTCGTAGCAAATGCATGCTTCAAGATAAGAGTCGCAAAACCTGGGAACCCTCCCAGGAGATTATTACTAAAATGAGTTGCAAGTGGACACCACCAACAGAGGCACTGGGAGACGATGATTTGCAGCTCTAGTCAAAGGTAAGAAACCCTGTTCCACTGCTATTTTAGATGCTGGGTGCAAGGGGGGAGGGGTCCTCCCTCTTGGGAATCGTGTGTTTAGAATTTTTCGGCTCGTGTTTTTTTATTAATATTTTTCGATTCAAAGTCCCTTTGTACTGACCTTAATTGTTTCTACTCATGCATTTGACGTAAATATAATATTTGAAGGTGTGTGTGTGTGTGTGTGTGTGTGTGTGTGTGTGTGTGTGTGTGTGTGTGTGTGTGTGTGTGTGTGTGTGTGTGTGTGTGTGTGTGTCTCTCTCTCTCTCTCTCTCTCTCTCTCTCTCTCTCTCTCTCTCTCTCTCTCTCTCTCTCTCTCTCTCTCTCTCTCTCTCTCTCTCTCTCTCTCTCTCTCTCTCTCTCTCTCTCTCTCTCTCTCTCTCTCTCTCTCTCTCTCTCTCTCTGTGTGTGTATATATATATATATATATATATATATATATATATATATATATATATATATATATATATATATATATATATATATATATATATAATATTGTTCACTTTCGTTTGGGTACGTTTTGTCCGGATTTGGTACGTTTTGTTGGCCCGATTTAGTACGACCAGCTAAATCGGATTGGCAACCCTGCACTCGACAGTCGTGAACGGAGAACTGGAGATTGGTGTTGCTGCTTTTTGGCAGGTTGGTCCCTTTGTGGCTACTGCCTTTACTGATGCAGTAATGTCGGAATGCTGTGTCGATTTCAGCAACATTATTATCGCAAACTGTGTGGCATTGGCAAGTATAAGATTGAGCCCTGGCTTATTCTTAATGGAAAAGGTTGATGAAATAGAAAACACTATTTTTTCATGTGTACGAAGTGGTGTTGTGCAAAACGATAGCGGCGATGTATAGTTACGATGTAAGATGGCCTTAATTTCAGTGTGATTTGTGGTGTGACTGTGTGATATGGCTGGGTGTAATGTGGAGTATCCGAGTGTGGTTTGGCTTGTTTAAACGTGTCGTAGCGTGGTGGTTGTGTGATGATGCGTCAGGTGTATCAAAGCAAAAACTAGAACACAAGCAAATAAGATGAAGAATAAAACCCTGTTTGATGTTATTTATATTTTTTGGGAAGATCTTTATGGATTTTACTTTTTTTTTTATTTCATGTACATATATGAACCTTATTTATCAATGTTTTTTTCCGGGGGGGGGGGGGGGGGAGTTTTGGGTGTTTTTTTTTTTTTTAATGCCAACCCTGGGGGGAAGGAAATTTAGTGAAGGAAAGAAATAAGTTACGGGGACTGAAGGGTTGGGTCGAGGGGGGGGAGGTGAGGTGTAGAGATCAGTGTCGTCTACGTCTTGGTCTTGGTTCTTTTGTGGTGTTGTTTTCTTTTTCTTCTCTGCCTTTTTTTTGGGCCTTTTGGGGCCCCCCCCCCCACCTCTCTCTCTCTCTCTCTCTCTCTCTCTCTCTCTCTCTCTCTCTCTCTCTCTCTCTCTCTCTCTCTCTCTCTCTCTCTCTCTCTCTCTCTCTCTCTCTCTCTCTCTCTCTCTCTCTCTCTCTCTCTCTCTCTCTCTCTCTCTCTCTCTCTCTCTCTCTCTCTCTCTCTCTCTCTCTCTCTCTCTCTCTCTCTCTCTCTCTCTCTCTCTCTCTCTCTCTCTCTGGTTATGTACAAGACAGGTAGGTAATTAGTTTTTTTGTAGGTACACTTTACTTTGTCAGGAAGGGTATTAGAAAGTTGACAGGCGCGCCATTACTGCTTCTGCCATGGAGTAACAAGTTTTCTTAAAAGTATATAAAAAAAAGGTATTTGAAACTGTCCTGCACGAAAACTATGGACATGCTTTTCTCGTTCAACGTAATTACAGTATCATTTTTTTCAACCTTAAGAACGAGTACTAATGTATTTTTCCTCTCCCTTCCTTCTTTTCTTTGTTCGTTTTTATTTTCGTAATCTTCACCTCTCATAACCTTTTCCTCCATACCACAACATTAGTCTACATTCCTCTGCCACCTCTAACACATTTTTCATTCCCTCAAGCTTATATTTTCCCCTCGTATTCATTCCCTCAAGCTAATATTTCCTCGTTGTAAAGGCACGGTCAGTCAGTCACTCCGCGTTCCTACCTCTCTCGATCTTGCCACATGTTACCTGCTTCCAATTACTGCTGATCATCCCTCATTCACCTGCCCACCACCACCACTGCCAACATGATAACCTTTACCTATCTTTTACGTGGCCAATCAATAATTAGTCACTGTCATACATATTGTTCCTCTTTCCTCCTCAGTTTCCCTTTTCTCTCCCTCTTCCCTTCTATCCCCTCTTTCCTTCTATATCCTAACGTCGAAACAATTGCTATATTTTTGCCTATTCCCCTTGCTCTCGTTTTTTTCTCTTGCTCTTCCTTCGTCTTGTCTAATTCCTCCTCCCCCTCGTCTTCTTCCTCCTCCTCCTCCTCGGTCCTTAGAGCCTCCGTATAATAGTATTTCAGTAAAAGGTTTCCCGGTTGTTTTATCTTGGTTTTAACGCATTAACACGACAAATGGAACACCTCCTTCGCCATTAGTAGTGACAATACCCCCCTCCTCCTCCTCCTCCTCCTCCTCCTCCTCCTCCTCGCTGATAATTGGAGAAAGAAACACACCCAACATTTTTCATGGCGGGGTAGGCCTTTGTTTTTTTCGTGTGTGTTTGTGTGTGTGTATGTGTGGGGGGGGGGAGGGGCCGACACCTTTTAAGGAGATAAAATAATAATGAAGAGGAAGTCCCCTTTTGTGTGTGTGTGTGTGTGTGTGTGTGTGTGTGTGTGTGTGAGAGAGAGAGAGAGAGAGAGAGAGAGACTTAATTATAACAATCAATCTGTGTACTGTTTCCATGTACTTTTTTTCTTTTCTTTTGACTTCACTGTTGCGTTGTGGAACCAGATTTTTTTCACTTTGCTTTGTTCTGTTTGGTCTCCTTCGTCACCACCACCACCACCTCAACCACTCTCACCACCACCACCACCACCACCACCACCACCAACACCGCCCCCACCACCACCACCACCACAACCACTCTCACCACCACCACCACCACCACCACCACCACCACCACATCCCACACCACCACCACCACCACCACCACCACCCCCACCACCACCACCACCACCACAACCACCACCACCACCCCCAGCACCACACCCACCACCACCCCCACCCCCACCACCTCCCACCATAAAAAAATGTGAATGGTTCAGTGTAACAATTTCCTGGAATTTTGTATCCTATCAACCATGAGAGGTCACACGAGTGCTTGGAGGTCATTCAGATTGCCTTCCGTCTCCGATATGCATTCCTCTCCCTCAATTACATTCAGTTTTAATTTCCTTCATCCTTTAATACATTTGTTTTTATTTCCTCCATCCTTTTAATACACTGTCTCCCTCTACCGCGGGTTTTTGTATAACTATTGATTTCCGATCCATTGTTTTGGGCTCCTTTTCTCTCTCTCTGATTTGTTTGGATTCTGTTGCCCGGCTCAAAAGTGGTGTTAGGTAATGGATTTTTTTATTGTTATTCTGTACTCGTTCTGTTCATTGCTTTGATGGTATGATTTTTTTCTATCCATTTTCAGCTCAATTACACTTCGCCGTAACACGATTTTTATTTCCATCATAGTGTGTTTTGTGCTATTCTTTAATTCATTTTACCCATATTGTATTAATTTTTCGACTCTTCTCTTTGCATTGTCATCAGACCTTCGCGAATAAACAGATAAGGTGACCAATTTTAACACCAAATAAGTCTTAGCCCGGTAGCAGCGACGGGCCAAATTTGTGGCTTTACCGTATACCAGCGAAGGGCCACATTTTTACCTCGATGTAACCCCCCAAAATAGATGATGCACAAACTGATCACAAATGCGTTGATATATATTATGAAATGGTTTGCGTTAGTGATGATTTTCTTCTCATTATTCTCGCGTAGAGGGAAGGGCCTTTAAGAAACATGATCCTCGCAGCTACCGGGCTAGGCGACGGGTTGCTTCACTCGTATTAAAGGAAAGTGACCCATATTCGTTACCTCTTTACTCATCGCCTTTCAATTCTTACTCTCATTCACTACTTTATTATTATTTTCTTCCTTACTTCTTATTCTTTTACTACTTCAATATCTTCAGTATATCGCATGTTATCAGCGTTCTTGCAAAATCAAGGAGTAAGGCATTGACTGTTTTCCCCTTATTTGCTGTCGCCTCACATCACCCATTTATCTTTCTTCTTTTACTATTTTATTTTATTTTTCTGCAATATTTCGCATGTGTCAGCGTACTTTCGAAACATAACCTTGACACAATGATCGTTTCCCCCATGGCTGCCACCCCTCGTCACCCGTTGATCTCAGTAACTCTCACGCCCCACCAAACACCGCAGTCCCACGCTGTATCCTCGCTACCCCGTTAGTTTTGCTACACAACTCACCAATCACTCATCAGTACCCACTACTCAATAAACTACATACCCCCAATAAACCCTGCTACCCTTACCCTCACGCTAATTCTTCACCAAACAATTTCTTCTTTTCCTGTGTTGCTATCACTAACCAATCCACATCAGTACCCTACTATTAAACTACACTGCTCCCTCACCTACGCACATCTAAACAACCAACCTCTTCTTTCTACATTATTTTTTAACTACACAACTAACCAATCACTCATCACTACCCCAATAAACTACACTGCTCTTATTACCCTCACGCTAATCACTCGCAAACAACCTCTTCTTTTCCTATTATTTTGCTACACAACTAACCAATCACTCATCAGTACCACACTACCCCAATAAACTACACTGCTCTTATTACCCTCACGCTAATCACTCGTAAACAACCTCTTCTTTTCCTATTATTTTGCTACACAACTCATCAGTACCACACCCTAATAAAACTGCTGCTCTTATTACCCTCACGCTAATCACTCAAGTAACCTCTTCTTTTCCTATTATTTTTGCTACACAACTAACCAATCACTCATCAGTATAAACTACCCCCAATAAACCACACACTACTCTTTGCCTCACGCTAATCCTCGTAAACATACTCTTCTTTTTTCCTATTGTTTACTTTACAACTAACCAATCACTCAATAACACTACTCTATTACGCTACACTGCTCGTCATTTTACACTAAGCATTCGTACACAACACTTCTTTTCTCATTTATTTTGCTACTTAACTCTTCTTTTCCCATATATTTTGCTACTTAACTCCTCTTTTCCCATTTATTTTGCTACTTAACTCTTCTTTTCCCATTTATTTTGCTACTTAACTCATCTTTTCCCATTTATTTTGCTACTTAACTCCTCCATTTATTTTAACCTTTCCTTAACTCTTCCATTTATTTTGCTACTTAACTCTTCTTTTTCCCATTTATTTTGCTACTTAACTCTTTCCCATTTATTTTGCTATATCTTCTTTCTTCTTTCCCTATATTTTTCTTAACTCTTCTTTTCCCATTTATTTTGCTACTTAACTCTTCTTTTCCCATTTATTTTGCTACTTAACTCTTCTTTTCCCATATATTTTGCTACTTAACTCTTCTTTTCCCATTTATTTTGCTACTTAACTCTTCTTTTCCCATTTATTTTGCTACTTAACTCCTCTTTTCCCATTTATTCTGCTACTTAACTCTTCTTTTCCCATTTATTTTGCTACTTAACTCACCAATCACTCATCAACAAGAACTTCTCTGCTCTTTACCTCACACTAAGCACTCCTAAACTTTGAACTTCTCTGCTCTTGACCTCACACTAAGCACTCCTAAACACGAACTTCTCTGCTCTTTACCTCACTAAGCACTCCTAAACAAGAACTTCTCTGCTCTTTACCTCCTAAATACGAACTTCTCTGCTCTTTACCTCACACTAAGCACTCCTCAACACTAACTACTCTGCTCTCTACCTCACACTAAGCACTCCTCAACACTAACTACTCTGCTCTCTACCTCACACTAAGCACTCCTACACCCCACCTCTGAACACGACTACCAGGTCTCCACGCCATTATTAGTGTGACAAATTCCCAGTCTCAAACAGGGAACGAAACCGGACCAGGCACTACTTAGCGCTTTTTTCTTCCTATCCTGTCCTTTCCTACCCTACCCTAATATCCTTCCATATCTTTCTCTAGTATCCTTCCCTACCCTTCCTTACATTACACTACCTTTCCATACGCTACTATCCTCCTATCCTACCCTCCCGAACCCATCCATTCCCTTTCTGTTGGCCTCCCATTCGTTCCCTCACAATTCCTCGTCATTTTCCCCTCTTTTTACTCTTCTATCGTCACCCCTTTCAACAAAACACCAATCCATCTCCATCACCACCACCACCACATGCTAACCCCATCACCAACACATCACCATCGCGTCCCTCATGTTTTCCCCATCATCACCACCACATCGTTATCACATTACGTTAATTTATGCTGTGTGTGTGTGTGTGTGTCTGTGTGTGTGTGTGTGTGTGTGTGTGTGTGTGTGTGTGTGTGTGTGTGTGTGTGTGTGTGTGTGTGTGTGTGTGTGTGTGTGTGTGTGTGTCTGTGTGTGTGTGTGTGTGTGTCTGTGTGTGTGTGTGTGTGTGTGTGTGTGTGTGTGTGTCTGTGTGTGTGTGTGTGTGTGTGTGTGTGTGTGTGTGTCTGTGTGTGTGTGTGTGTGTGTGGTGTGTGTTTGTGTGTGTGTCTGTGTGTGTGTGTGTGTGTGTGTGTGTGTGTGTGTGTCTGTGTGTGTGTGTGTGTGTGTGTGTGTGTGTGTGTGTGTGTGTGTGTGTCTGTGTGTGTGTGTGTGTGTGTGTGTGTGTGTGTGTGTGTGTGTGTCTGTGTGTGTGTGTGTGTGTGTGTGTGTGTGTGTGTGTGTGTGTGTTTGCGCACCGACGTGTTGACTTGACAGATAATCATGTAGTTGGATCACGTGAGACAGGGGACGAGGAGGATAAGGAGAGAAAAAATAAAAGTAGATAAGCGAGGGAGGGAAGGAGGGAGGAGGGAGGAGGAGAGCACAGGAGCGTCAGGTGGAGGGAAGGAAGGTATGGAGAGAGGAGGTAGGGAGCTTAGGGGAGAAGGGACTGACAGAGAAAGATAAGGGAGAGAAGGAGAGAGAAGGTAAGGAGGAAGGAAGGAGGGAGCTGGGAGATGAAGGGAATGGTAGAACAGAGGTGGGAGAGGAGAGAGAGGAGGTAGGGAGGAAGGAAGGTGGAATTGGGGGAGATGAAGAGGAATGGTAGAGGAAATGAAAAGGGAAGAGAATGAGAAAGAGGAGGTAGGGAGGAAGGAAGGGGAGTTGGGGAGAGGAAGGGAATGGTAGAGGAAAGGTGAGGGAGAAAGGAGAGGAGAGAGTAGGGAGGAAGGAAGGGAGTTGGGGAGAGGAGAGGAATGGTAGAGGAGAAGGTAAGAGAAGGGAGAGAAGGAGAGAGAGAAGGAGAGGAAGGAAGGGGAGTTGGGAGAGAGTAGAGGGAGGAAAGGTAGAAGGGAGAGGAGAGAGAGAGGAGGTGGGGCGGAGGAAGGAAGGGGAGTTGGAGGGGGAGAAAGGAATGGTAGAGGAAAGGTAAGATAAGGAGAGAGGAAGATATGGAAGGAAAAAAAAAACGTAAGGAAGCAGATGTCAGAAGTATAATATTCTCCCACGAAAAGAAGAGAGAACGTCAACCTTTTAAAACATGTAGAGACAGACAGACAGACCCACAGACACAAACAGACAGACAAACAGAGATGAAAACAGCCTCTTACTCTGCACCAACTGAAATTGTTGAAAGTGACTGCCCCTAAAACTCGCATTAAAAAAAAAAGGTTAAAAAAAGTGGGTTACAAATATACAACAAAAATACGAAAGTCATTGCGGCAAAACAGTATCACGTGAGGAGAGAGAGAGAGAGAGAGAGAGAGAGGTGGAGGTGAAGGCAGAGCAAGCGACTGAGAATGAGTGTGTGAACGAGCGAGAGGAGAGTGAATATATAGGCTACAGAGTTTGATCGAAGGCTGACAAACGGGAGAAGATTCACGTGCAGTCAATCAGTCAGTCGAGCAGTCGTTCAGTTCCCCAGCCAGTCAACCAGGTGCAGTCGGTTACCTGGGTGGGCAGAACAGGTTAACAGGTACACATATGAAGGTGAGCAGAAGGTGTGTATAAGTGAAAGGAAAGGGATGAATTATATGGCGTGTGTGTACTTGAGGGAGTGAATAAGTAAGGTAGAGAGGAGAGTAAGTAGGAACATGAATTAGTAATGAAGGGGGAGGAGTAAGTAGGAAGATGGGTGACTGGGTACGTTTATAAGTAGGTAAGCAGAAGGAGAAGGAGGAGGAGGAGGAGGAGGTGTTGGAGGAAAAAAAAGTAAACGACCCTCATCTCTCCCTAGTCAATCTCTAAATCCCTCTCTCTCTCTTTCTCTCCCTCCTCCTCCTCCTCTAGCTCTCCTCTCTCGTCCCTCTTCTCATCCGTTTTCTATCTCCTCCTTCCTCTTTCTCTTCAATCTCGTCGTTCTTCCCTGTTCTTACCTTCCTCTCTCTCTTCCTCTCTTCCTCTCCCAGCCTCTCCATCGCTCATCATTCCTCTTCCTCCTTCCTCTCCCTCATATTTCTTCCTCTCTCTCACATAGTTTTCGTTTTATTCTGTGTTTTCCTTTATACTTCACCCTCCGCCATTTCCTCCTCCTCCTCTCTCATGTTTCTTTTGCTATGTACTCTTCCTTCCTTTCCCTTCTCTCTCCTTTTCCCTCTCTTCCTCCTTCTCTCCGTCCTCTTCTTTGTCTCAGCTTCTTTTCATATTTTGTTTTTTTTGGGGGTGTTCTGTACGTATCTTCCCCTTGTTTACTTGTGCGTGTCTGTAATCTGCCTCCCTCCTTCCTCTTTTTCGTTTCTGCTCTCTCCAGCTACTCTTCTTCCTCTTCTTCCCTCTCACCCCCTTCCAGTCCCCCCCAAGCTCACAGATCGCGGTGTCTCAGGAGTCGCCGTGATGAACGAAAATAGTGGGTGTTGAGGGACCCAACTTTTAAATTAATGAGAGAGAGAGAGATAGAGATAGATAGATAGATAGATAGATAGATAGATAGAGAGAGAGAGAGAGAGAGATTATTCAAACATTGCTTACTCTTTGTATTTCATATTTCTTCTTATAGATTTACGATTGTTTTGTTGTTTATTAGTAATTGAAGTACATTATTTTTACGATCATATATATAGACAACGTTACAGAGAGAGAGAGAGTTGTTATTGTGAAAGAATAGCAAGAACAGGATTATGAAAGGAAGGAAGGAAGGGGATGGGAACAAAACTATTACAAGATGTGAAAGAGGAAGAATTAGATAGTGATGGCCGGAGGAGAAGGGGTGGAAGGGTGGCAGAATGGATGGGCGCGAGTAGTTCAGGAAGCGTGTGTTAGATAATTACTGTTGGCGTTAATGGTTAAGGGACGCAGCGGAGGGGCAATGGAGGAAATTAAACCCTGGTGTAAGGGGAAAACAACAACTTTGTAATGAAATTTTGTTAGGCACACGGCTGATGGATTAAGAAACTTGTCTCGTTAAATTTCAGGCTCAGAAGGTTGCCTATAAGTTCTCTCTCTCTCTCTCTCTCTCTCTCTCTCTCTCTCTCTCTCTCTCTCTCTCTCTCTCTCTCTCTCTCTCTCTCTCTCTCTCTCTCTCTCTCTCTCTCTCTCTCTCTCTCTCTCTCTCTCTCTCTCTCTCTCTCTCTCTCTCTCTCTCTCTCTCTCTCTCTCTCTCTCTCTCTCTCTCTCTCTCTCTCTCTCTCTCTCTATCTCTCTCTCTCTCTCTCTCTCTCGCTCTCTCTCTCTCTCTCTCTCTCTCTCTCTCTCTCTCTCTCTCTCTCTCTCTCTCTCTCTCTCTCTCTCTCTCTCTCTCTCTCTCTCTCTCTCTCTCTCTCTCTCTCTCTCGGTCTTTTTTGCTCTCTCCTTCTGCGTCTATCAAAACATATACGTCACCATATTGTTCACTTCAAAAGAACAACAGAGTCCTTTTATTGGTTTCTAAGGGAAGAGAAATAATGAAAAGGAAAATTGATGGTCCATAAATTAAAGTAGATGATTGTTACTAAGAAGAAATCTCTCTATTGTCTCTCCACTTCAAATGAACAACACTTCTTTCTTTCTCAGTTTGCTTTGTAATGGAAGGGAGTATATTTAAAGAAACATTGGTGCCTAATATAAAGTTTACAGTTGATTAAAAGTTCCATAAAATATATCTCCATTGCCTGTCCACGTCGAGAAAATATAACGCTTCTTTTTATTGGTTATCAAAGGAAGGGAAGTATCTAAAGGATAAAAATAGGGAACGATGGTGTCTGATATAAAGTTACGATTGATTAAAGTTCCATAAAATATATCTCCATTGCCTGTCCACGTCGAGAAAACATAACGCTTCTTTTTATCGGTTATCAAAGGAAGGGAAGTATCTAAATTCTAAAGGATAAAAATAGGGAACGATGGTGTCTGATATAAAGTTTACAGTTGATTAAAAGTTCCATAAAATATATCTCCATTGCCTGTCCACGTTCACGTTGAAAATATGGCTTCTTTTTATCGGTTATCAAAGGAAGGAAGTATCTGAAGAAAATATAACGCTAACTTTTTATCGGACATGAGAGGAAGTATCTGTGAAAGAATAAGAATAGGAACATTGGTGTCTAATATAAAGTTTACAGTTGATTAAAGTTCCATAAAATATATCTTCATTGCCTGTCCACGTCGAGAAAACATAACGCTTCTTTTTATCGGTTATCAAAGGAAGGAAGTATCTAAACAAACCCCAGTGATCTCTAACTTGAGTGGATGCTTGTTAGAAAGTTCCATAAAATAAATATCCTTCTAAAAACCTACTTCGAAAAAACAAAAGTTTTTTTTGTCGGTTGTTATAGGAATGGGAAGTAAGTATCGGTATATCACTCAGCCACAAATTGGAGTAGGTGGTTGTTATAAATTTCAATGAAATAAGTTTCTATTGTTTGTCCCCTTTACCTACAACTTTTCCTGTTTTTTTTTAAGGAATAGGAAGGATTTAAAGGAAAACCAATCTCCCGAAATGAAAGATTGTTAAAAAGGTTCATATAAAACAGGACTGTATCCCCACTTCAAAACAATTTTCTTCTTCTCTTTGTTTCTGAAAGTGGGAGGAAACTGTTTACCGGAATATCAAATCTCAGACTCAGAATTAATGTTTTTTTTTTTTAATGTTCCCCAGAAAGAAAGTCTGACCATATTCTGCATATCGAGATAACATTTTTTTGTCGTTTCTGGAAGGGAAGGGAAGTATTAAAAGGAAAAAAGAAAAAAAGATAACAAGAAAGTCCCATAAATCAGAGAAGACTGGTTGGAAAGCTGAAAAAAGTTTTCCATATTGTTCTCTTAAAGATACATCTATTTTTTGTTTTGTTTTTTACTGAGGGGAAAGTTTTCAGGACCATTACGAGTACAGTAAAATAAACGGTCAGAGCTTCTTTACAAAAATACTTTAACACAGACATGATTCATTCCACCTGGCAACACCAAGGCCACTTATATCAAACAACTGCGACGGAAACGAAATACGAGAAGCAAAACCCCAAGATTTTAACAATGCCGAAGTGAAATTGAAAACATGCTGGTTACCTCAGTCCACCTTTCTCTCTCCACAAACCCACTCCTGAAAACGTCTACAACAAAACTGATATAAAAAGGAAAAAAATCGATTCCTTACTCTTCATGACCAAGAACGAGGATGAACATTCCATTTTCATCATTTTTTTACAAAAAGGAGACAGCACAAGGGCCCCAAAAGAAACAATAATAAAAAAAGCCGCTACTTGCTGCTCCTGTAAAGAATCCGAGAGAGGTGGCCGAAGGGGTCAGTTATCATAAGCCAAGAATGAGGATAAAAAAAAGGGCATGTACCACTCACTCATGTCTGTTCTTCATCATAAACCAAGAACGAAATTGAAAAAAAAAAACATGTACCACTCATTCCATTGTTCATCATAAACCAAGAACAAGGATAGAAAAACATCATGTACCATTCACTCCTTCCATTGTTCTTCATCCTAAGCCCACCATTACAAAACAGCTGTGAGAAAAAGCGATACAGAAGCACAATACGTCAAGATTCTTTACCTCTATAACGAAGAACAGCAACAAGCACGTATCATTTTCTCATCCCATTTCCCATACCACAAAAACACTCATATACAACAAACGATAGAGAACACAGTAACAATCGGTATACAAAACAAACAATACAGGCAACAGAAAGCGATTAGTATTCAAAGGAAAACATACAGTAGAACAAAAAATCCAATGCCTTATATCCGCCTTAGCCATTTCCTACACCAGAACCACAGACGGTGAAGGGAAAGGAAAGATAAAGAAAGTAAAATATGAAACTGACACGTAGATATTAGTTTTTCTGTTATAAGGACGAGGAGAAGCAAGTATGGCTGACATTGGTGGAAGGGCGAGTCCTGAGCATCTGGCTTGAGAAAGGAGGGGAAGAAGGAGGCGTGTGACAGGGGAGAAATTGAAAGCGGAGAACGGCCGCCGTGGAGAAGGGAAGGAAAGAAGGAGAAAGAGAGGAATGAGCAGAGAGAGAGGAAGAGAGGGGAAGAAGGAGGAGGAAAGATAACAGGACGAACACTGAAGAAGATAGCAGAGAAAGGAGAAAGAGGAGAGAGAAGAAGGAGAAGAGAAAGGAGAGAAAGAAAAGAATGAAGTGAAGATGGAAACGGAAAAAGCTGCCGGAGATGAAGGAAAAAAAAAGTAAAAGGAAATAAAAGAAAAAAAAAGCCAAGATGATTAATTGAAAGAAATGATGAAAGAGGAGAAGAAAATGACAGGGATGATAAACAGAGAGGTAAACCATAAATCACCACCAAGCCATCACCCAATCAAACCTCGACGGTACAGAACCCAAGAGAGAGAGATACACACAAAACCCACAGACCTAAATCTCGAAACCCAAACAAATACTCTCTCCCCTTCCTCCTTCCCTTCCTTCCCTGCGACGAGTAAGGGTCTGAGGCAGCGGGCGAGTGAGGGAAATAAAATAGCGAGAGTTTGAAAACTATCATATTTCCGCTGTCCCACGTTCAGGCAGAATCGCTTTCCTTCCTTCCTTCCTTCTAAGGAGTGAGTGAGTGAGGAGTGAGTGAGTGCGGTTGATTGACTGATTAACTGGCTGAATGGCTGACTGATTGACTAACTGACTGGTTGATTCTTTTCTTCTTCTTCTTCTTCTTCTTCTTCTTCTTTCTTCTCTCTTCTTTCTCTTTTGTTCGAAAATATATGAACTACACGTCGAGAGAGAGAGAGAGAGGGAGAGAGAGAGAGAGAGAGAGAGAGAGAGAGAGAGAGAGAGAGAGAGAGAGAGAGAGAGAGAGAGAGAGAGAGAGAGAGAGAGAGAGAGATGAGAGAGCATACATTAGGGAGGGGGGAGGAGAGGGGAGGCAGGTGAAGGAAGGAATGCGGTTGGGGTCTAAAGTACATTTTTAACTCCACGAAAAAATATAATGATCGCAAGTCTTGATCCTCTATTAGTGTGAGCGTTCGTTGATACGGGAGGGCGAGGAAGGGACGCGATCACAAGAAGAATTTATACAGAGATGGAAACTTTTAGAAATCACGTCAATTTTCTGCTTTCATAGGTCGAGGAAGAGTGAGAATTGGAAGCGATTTTTAAGAGGGACGAAAATAACTATGATTACTCCCCTTTGCTCTTCTTTTCATATCATCTCCGTCACTTTCTCTCCACAGTTCACCACCTGTTCTTCTTCATCTCGTCTAATATATTTTTCTTATATTCTTTTCTCCTTCTTTTATTGTTCTCTATTCTCCTCTTCAGCCGTGGTAATCCTTTTCAATACTGCGAAGTGGGTGGATAAGACAGGTGGGTAGGGAGGGAGGATAGTACGTGCATCAGCGGACCGGAGCCTTGAGGTCTGTAGCAGCGGCGGTCGGGCGGCCAAACAAAGCATTGCCTCTGATTATCACTGAGGCTTTAATTCGCCGCGTGATTGGACCAACAACTTAGCCGCGGAGAGGGCGAGAGGGACGTGATGCACCGGCCTGACTACGCACTGGCGCCATACCCTCGACACTTACATACATACGTCCACACATACACACATACATACCTATAAACATACATACACATTCATATATACATACAGACAGACAGGTAGACAGAAAGGTAGGTACACAAATGCACGTAGACATAACACACACACACACACACACACACACACAAACACACAAAAACACACACACACACACATTTAGCTCCTCCCCTTCCACACACAAATTCCCCAAACCGCACACACATCCACCCCCTCCCCCACACACAAACATTCACCCCCCTATCCCCCACCACATACACACACATTCAACCCTCCCCTCCCCCCCACAAACACAGTCCCTCCTCCCCTCCCCCCCACAAACACAGACCCTCTAAACCATGATAATTAGATGTGCTCAGCGAGGGCGCGTCCCATGTCAACACAGCCTGCATGTAGCGACTGTGCATCTCCCTGCCCGCTTGGAGCAACAATACGTCTTGCACTCAACGGATGGAAGATACTACAGGATGATCGTTAGAGGAAGGACACGGTACTTATAAACAGTGATAATCAGGAGGAATTAGCTGTAGGGCGCCTCAACTATGCTATAATACTTTTGTACAGCAAGGGAGGCAGGTCAAGGACAAAATACAAATACAGCAACAGAAAAGCTCGCAAACGCAGCTCCGGGAAAAGAAAACAAGAACGAGAGGCCTAAAGAGAGGTCAAATAAGGGTGGAGAGGTGTCTTGATACTCTCCTCTGTAGACGCATAATTCTAAGAGATGATAAAATTAGTTGCAAGCAAGTGATATCCCTAGAAACTATTAGATACCAGAGGATGGTCATTAGTGGAGGAACACGGTATTTATAAAGAGTGGTAATTAGGAGTACTTAGTGAGGGCGTTTGTTACGAAGTCGTCTCTACTGCATCACCTTGCCCTGTAGACGCATAATACTGAGATGATAATTAGTCTTAAGCAAATGATATTTCCAGGAGCGATGATTAGGAGTGCTCAGTGTGGGTGTGTCTGTCCTTGCAGGTCTTTGCGCCATAAGCAGAATGAAAAAAAAAAGAATAAAAAGTCGACAATACTACATCTCTTTACACAACAGAATCAAAACAGTAGATGATAATTAGTTGTTAACAAATAATATCTCTAGAAATGATTAGGAATACGTAAGTAAGGGCGCGCCTCAGCAAGTTAACTTTACTGCCACGCTTTATCCCGTAGATGCGTAATACTAAGAGACGAAAATTAGTTTACACATGATAGTATATCTAAAAATGATAATAGGATATGCTTAGTCTAGGCGCGTCTGTCTTTGCAAGCCGACTATACTACATCCCCTGACACAGAAGATACTAAATACTAGATGAGAGTTAGTTGCAAACAAAATTTAATGGTGTCTCCAGCAATGATTAGATAAACTCAAGTGTGGGCGCGTCTTAGCAAGGAACAATAAGAGGAGAACAACAGCAAGAACAAGATGAACAAGAGCGAGAACTGGAAGAACAGGAACACGGAGAAGAAAAACAAGAAAAAAACTAGACCAAGAAGAATAAGAATAAGAACAAGAAGACTAAGAAAACGAGGAAAACAAGAAAATTAGTAGAAGAAAACAAGAAGGGAAGAAAAACAAGAACAACAATAGATGAGAAACCGCCATACAACAACACCTCACCCTGCAGACGCAAAATACTAAGAGAGGATAATTACACGTAAACAAATGATACCTTAAAAAACGAAAATTAGATTATACCCAGCGTGGGCGTGTCTCTGAAAGTCAAGTGTACTGTATCGCCTTACACATTGGTTGCAAAATACTTGATGAAAATTAACTGTACGCACACGCCTCTCAGCGAAGATAATTAGATATAGTCAGTGTGGCGAGTCTTTGCGAGTAGGGTATATTGCATCACTTGACATAGTACATAGATGCATGTTACTAGGAGATGAAAATTAGATGTTAACATATCTATATACAGTGATGAATAGATACACTCAGCGTGGGCGTGTCTTGGCAAGTCTAGTACGCTTAATCATCGTACACAGTATATTCAAATGACTAGAAGATGAAAAATAGTTGTTAACACATGCAAGATTTCAATAATGATAATCAGATATACTCCTCGTGGGCGCATCTTTGTAAATCTAGTATAACAGGAGATGAAAATTAACTGTTAACACACGCAAGCTCTAAACAATGATAGTTATATATACTCATCGTGGGAGTGTCTAATGTCAACACAATATCGAGTGTTCAGGATTGTGTTTACCTTCTCCAATACTTTCCAGCAGCCACTCGACGCATGGTACTAACTGATGGTGATGGTGCAAACATTCGCTGATAAAGGGAGGGCGAGGAAGGAACACAACCGCAGGAGGAAATGATAATAATTGGAAGTCTTTTCCTTTTTAATACTGTGAATGGTAATGATAATCGAGCACATGACATCTCCAAACAGTGATGATTGTGTGTACTCAGTGCTCGGTCAAGTCATATTGCGTGGATACCTCTGAAATGAGTAATAAAGATACGTTTAAATAAATGCTTAATCACTGCAATCTTAAAGTCTTCCTGAAAATTGCGAGGAAAACTCTTCATTGTTCGTGGCGGTAATATATTTTGGGGTTAAGAGTACAAGCTTTTATATATTCGCTCGGTGAAAAACATAACTCTTCTCCCAATATGCTTCCGAAATGGGTATTAAAGACACGTTTAAATAAATGTTTAATCACCGTAATCTTAAAAGTGATGCTGAAAAGTGCGAGTAAAAGTCTACAATGCTCGTGGCTGTAATATATTTTGGGGTTAAGAGTACCAGCTTTTATTTATCCTCTCGCTGAAAAACATAACTCGTCTCCAGGTATTTTAAGAGCTTGTTTACACTCGTTTTCGCCGTCGTATATTGAGGTCAGTGTGTGGGAACATTGTGCAACGCGTCTGGCTGTACCTCGCCCTGCCTCGGCCTTGTCCCTCAGCCAGACACCCGGTGAGCCTCCCTAACCTAGCCTGAGCGCGTTCTCCCTATCTCTCTACTGGTATGTGGCGGTACTCTTGAACAGGGAAGCTTGCGTTAGGTTAGGTTAGGTTGGGAGTCATTTAGGGTAGTTTTGAATGCGAATAACAATGAGAGTATTTTCCAGAACAACCCGTGGTTAGTTTCGAAGCTACAGCCAAACATTTTTACTCAGGGACCACATACCATTTCAGAGATTCAGAATATGCACCCCACCCCGCCCTGTACAACACCCAGCACCCTGACCCACCCTGACCCACACCTCCAGCAGCTCTCCCCCCCCCCCCCACGCCCCCCAACAAGCTCCCTCGCCCCAATCCCCTTGTTATGCGACACTTCCTTTCTGTCTATTAACTGGCTCTCATCTCTTCCTTCCCGAGACCAAGATCAATAAATCTGCATATTATTTCAGGGGATTACGTGTCACTCCCGCAGCTGCTTAGTTTGGCCGATGTGTGTGTGTGTGTGTGTGTGTGTGTGTGCGCCCCGCCCCGCCATGCAAGCAGCTCAGGACCCTCCGCCCCTGGGTTCCGATTTAACGCTGTAGTAAATTAGGAGAGAGAAGTCTAATGCTTGGCCCGGATCGCCGCTAAGGAGGGCGTGTGTCTGGTCCCTGCTTGTCGGGCGTCCATCGGCGGGTCTGTGTTCGCGGGCAGCTCACTCATAAGGCGACGCGTGGCCTTATATGAGACCCGCTGACCCCGGGGCCGAGGGAGGAGGCTGGCCAACGACCCCCGGGCAGCCAGAGGGTCAAGCACTCGGGCCGGGTAACGCCGCGGCCAAACACGGCATCGCAGTCTTATTAAACATTTCCTGCCAGCCGGGCGCGAGAGCAGACCGGATTATAGAAAATGCAGAGGGTTTTTTTTCGTGTTTTGAGAAGCGTTTCGAAAGAAGTGACGTGGTTTTTGAGGCGAGAAAACCTAATACATTCATTTCTTTTTGTTTAGGAGCTTAATTGAAGGAGAGCTGTGATTTATGAGGAAGAAAAAGCAAATTCGTACATATGCATTCATGTTTTGCTTTTCAGAGTCGTTGTGAAGAGATGCTGAACTTTTGGGGGTGAGGGAGAAAGCAGTATTGTGTGTCTCGCTCAAGTAAAGTGATATCTAACTGAATTAAAGATAAATCTCAATAAGTACATTTTTTTTCTGTTTCAAGGACCAACTCATATAAATGCAGAGTTGTTTTGC
This sequence comes from Eriocheir sinensis, assembly GCF_024679095.1. NCBI lineage: Eukaryota > Metazoa > Arthropoda > Malacostraca > Decapoda > Varunidae > Eriocheir > Eriocheir sinensis. Next base: position 38,512 of record NW_026111506.1, on the reverse strand, counting down.
TCTCCAGAACCCTTGTAAAAGAGATGCTGGGCTTTTGGGGTGTCGGGAGAAAGCCTTAAAAATGTGTCCCGATCAAGTGAAGATGAAACTATAATCTAAGTGGAAGGAGAGCTGTGGTTTATGATGAAAAGGAAGACCCACTGTTGAAATGCAGTATATTAGTTTCCTCTCCAGTCATTGTGAAAGAGATGGTGGGCTTTTTGGGGTAAGGGAGAAAGCAGGATTAAGACTGTGTCCCGATCAAGTGAAGCGCTGTTGGAATTAAAAGATAAAACATGAGGAAGGAGAGCTGTAGTTTATGAATAGGGAAGACCCACTCGCAGTATTATTTTCCTCTCCAGAGTCATTGTGAAAGAGACGCTGGGCTGTTTTGGGGAAGGGAGAAAGCAGCATTAAGTCCGTGTTGTGTCCCAATCAAGGTCTTATTTCAACATATCCCGCCGCCAGTGCACGAGAAAGCATCGAATCTATTATTATTATACAAATCAATGTTGCTTTTATTTATGTGGCCGAAACAATACACCTCCATATCACTGTTTTTAGATCTCCTTATTAACATTCGCCTCCGCCCAGCGCCATAAGAAGTGAAAGTGTATTAATTCATTTTTATTACTCAAATCGACGTGTTTTTCTTGTTTTATAAAGCGGGGTATGTTTTGGTGTGATACGCTTCGGTGAGCAGGAAGAAAATCATAAATACTTTCCCCTCCTAATTTCTTTTTTTCTTTACGTAAAGGAGGAAAGGAGGGACGGAGGAGAGACGGATGGAGGAAGGAGAGAGAGAGAGAGAGAGAGAGAGAGAGAGAGAGAGAGAGAGAGAGAGAGAGAGAGAGAGAGAGAGAGAGAGAGAGAGAGAGAGAGAGAGAGAGAGAGAGAGAGAGAGAGAGAGAGAGAGGAAATTTGGGAAGAGGAGGAATTGCAATGAAAGAAGTTTGTTTCCTATAATTTTACTTATTTATTAATTCATTTTATTTTCTATTATTTTATTCTATTTTATTCCATTTATTTTACTTTTGAGTGTGTCATGAAAACAGTGTAGTCAAATTAACCTTTTGTGTGTGTGTGTGTGTGTGTGTGTGTGTGTGTGTGTGTGTGTGTGTGTGTGTGTGTGTGTGTGTGTGTGTGTGTGTGTGTCATGAAAACAGTGTAGATGTGTGTGTGTGTGTGTGTGTGTGTGTGTGTGTGTGTGTGTGTGTGTGTGTGTGTGTGTGTGTGTGTGTGTGTGTGTGTGTGTGTGTGTGTGTGTGTGTGTGTGTGTCATGAAAAGAGTGTAGCCAGATGTACCCAAGGGCCAAAATATCGTAATGACCTTTAAACTGTCACCCACAACCGCATAAACCGCCACATTTTATTAGCTCCTACACGCCCTGGCTGACACATCTTCGCCTTTCCCTTCTCCTCCTCCTCCTCCTCCTCCTCATTCTGTTCTCGTTATTCTATCTACGTTCTTATCTTCAACATCTGTCCTTGTCCTTCATATATTGTTCCTTTCTCTTATTTCTCCACTTTCTTCTCTGGCTCTCTGTTCTCCCTTTCATTCGCTTTCTCGTACACTCCGTCTCTCCACCCGTCTATTATGTCTATTACGTCTATCCACCTTTTTGTTCTCTGTCCCTGCTTCCTCCTCTTTCTCTTATGTCTCTCTCTCGTCCCTTCTTTCCTCCCTCCACCCCTCTGTTTTTGCCTTCTCTCCACTCTTTCCTCCCACGCCAACCTCCTCCTTCTTTCCTCTTTTCGCTCTCTCCTTTCCTTCCTTTATCTCTCTGGTCTTTCTTTTCCTTTATCTTTCTCACCCCACCTTTATATTGGGAAGACTATAGATGGCAAGAAGGCAATGGGTGCATATGAAATGTCAGGTCAAGTACTGATTTCTATTTTTTTTTCTATACTTTTCTATCTAACTGTCTATCTGTCTGCTTGTCATTGTGTCCCTTGATCTGTTTAGTTCTCTATTCCGTCTTCTATATATCTACCTAAACACTTCTATCGTTTTTTTATTTTCTCTATTCCTTTCTTTCCAATATCTTTCTATCGAACTATTTATCTCCCTGGCAATCTGTCTATCTATATGTAGCTATTTAACCTTCTACTTAATTATTTGTATCTATTTATCAGCCGCTAATATTCCTGCATGGAGGAAAAACAGCCGAGTATGAGGAGCTGAAGGGAAAGAGGTGCAGGAAAATGTTTATGCGCCATTCTATTTATCTCTCACTTTCGTACATTTGGTTTCATAGTATTGTTTCAAATTCATGCAAGTGTGATGCAAGAATTTTCCCAGAAAGACGATGGCGGTCTCAGCTTTTTTTAGATAATGAATGGCGTGGTCAGGAAACCGGGCGAGAGCGAGGTGAGTGCAGTCGTCGGTTTGGGACGAGCTGGGCACAGCCACGGCCGATGCGGGGGCGGCTGACACCCCCGGCACGAGGCAGCGGGATGGGGGACGCGCGCTCTGGCATGTAACTCTGAATGTAAAACTCTGTGATTCAAATATTACCTTCAGGACGATTTACTCATAGATAGAAAGGTTTTAAGTAATGTAAGAAATGTAAGAAATGCAAGTCCAGACAGCGAACTCAAGGCCCGGGTCTAAGGCCTGTCACAGGCTTTTGTGATAAATCTTGCCCGAACAGGCACTGGTTCATTCGTCTGTAACATCTTCGGTTGTGTTTTCCATCTCGTCATTCATGCCAATGGCATCTTCATCACTGACATTTTCAATAGGCTCTTCTATCTCGTCATTCATGCCAATGGCATCTTCATCACTGACATTTTCAATTGGCTCTTCTATCTCGTCATTCATGCCAATGGCATCTTCATCACTGACATTTTCAATTGTCTTTTCCATCTCGTCATTCATGCCATTGGCATCAGGTACAGCAAGGGAGGCAGGTCAAGGACAAAAATACAAATACAGCAACAGAAAAGCTCGCAAACGCAGCTCCGGGAAAGGAAAACAAGAACGAGAGGCCTAAAGAGAGGTCAAATAAGGGTGGAGAGGTGTCTTGATACTCTCCTCTGTAGACGCATAATTCTAAGAGATGATAAAATTAGTTGCAAGCAAGTGATATCCCTAGAAATTATTAGATACCAGAGGATGGTCATTAGCAGGAGGAACACGGTATTTATAAAGAGTGGTAATTAGGAGTACTTAGTGAGGGCGTTTGTTACGAAGTCGTCTCTACTGCATCACCTTGCCCTGTAGACGCATAATACTGAGATGATAATTAGTCTTAAGCAAATGATATCTCCAGGAACGATGATTAGGAATGCTCAGTGTGGGTGTGTCTGTCCTTGCAGGTCTTTGCGCCATAAGCAGAATGAAAAAAAAAGAATAAAAAGTCGACTATACTCCATCTCTTTACACAACAGAATCAAAACAGTAGATGATAATTAGTTGTTAACAAATGATATCTCTAGAAATGATTAAGAATACGTAAGTAAGGGCGCGCCTCAGCAAGTTAACTCTACTGCCACGCTTTATCCCGTAGATGCGTAATACTAAGAGACGAAAATTAGTTTACACATGATAGTATATCTAAAAATGATAATAGGATATGCTTAGTCTAGGCGCGTCTGTCTTTGCAAGCCGACTATACTACATCCCCTGACACAGAAGATACTAAATACTGGATGAGAGTTAGTTGCAAACAAATGGTATCTCCAGCAATGATTAGATAAACTCAAGTGTGGGCGCGTCTTAGCAAGGAACAATAAGAGGAGAACAACAGCAAGAACAAGATTAACAAGAGCGAGAACTGGAAGAACAGGAACACGGAGAAGAAAACAAGAAAAAAACTAGACCAAGAAGAATAAGAATAAGAACAAGAAGACTAAGAAAACAAGGAAAACAAGAAAATTAGTAGAAGAAAACAAGAAGGGAAGAAAAACAAGAACAACAATAGATGAGAAACCGCCATACAACAACACCTCACCCTGCAGACGCAAAATACTAAGAGAGGATAATTACACGTAAACAAATGATACCTTAAAAAAACGAAAATTAAATCATACCCAGCGTGGGCGTGTCTCTGATAGTCAAGTGTACTGTATCGCCTTACACATTGGTTGCAAAATACTTGATGAAAATTAGCTGTACGCACACGCCTCTCAGCGAAGATAATTAGATATAGTCAGTGTGGCGAGTCTTTGCGAGTAAGGTATATTGCATCACTTGACATAGTACGTAGATGCATGTTACTAGGAGACGAAAATTAGTTGTTAACATATCTATATACAGTGATGAATAGATACACTCAGCGTGGGCGTGTCTTGGCAAGTCTAGTACGCTTAATCATCTTACACAGTAGATTCAAATGACTAGAAGATGAAAAATAGTTGTTAACACATGCAAGATTTCAATAATGATAATCAGATATACTCCTCGTGGGCGCATCTTTGTAAATCTAGTATAACAGGAGATGAAAATTAACTGTTAACACACGCAAGCTCTAAACAATGATAGTTATATATACTCATCGTGGGAGTGTCTAATGTCAACACAATATCGAGTGTTCAGGATTGTGTTTACCTTCTCCAATACTTTCCAGCAGCCACTCGACGCATGATACTAACTGATGGTGATGGTGCAAACATTCGCTGATAAAGGGAGGGCGAGGAAGGAACACAATCGCAGGAGGAAATGATAATAATTGGAAGTCTTTTCCTTTTTAATACTGTGAATGGTAATGATAATCGAGCACATGATATCTCCAAACAGTGATGATTGTGTGTACTCAGTGCTCGGTCAAGTCATATTGCGTGGATGCTTCTGAAATGAGTAATAAAGATACGTTTAAATAAATGCTTAATCACTGCAATCTTAAAGTCTTCCTGAAAATTGCGAGGAAAAGTCTTCATTGTTCGTGGCGGTAATATATTTTGGGGTTAAGAGTACAAGCTTTTATATATTCGCTCGGTGAAAAACATAACTCTTCTCCCAATATGCTTCCGAAATGGGTATTAAAGATACGTTTAAATAAATGTTTAATCACCGTAATCTTAAAAGTGATGCTGAAAAGTGCGAGGAAAAGTCTACAATGCTCGTGGCTGTAATATATTTTGGGGTTAAGAGTACAAGCTTTTATTTATCCTCTCGCTGAAAAACATAACTCGTCTCCCAATATGCTTCTGAAATGAGTAATAAAGACACGTTTAAATAAATGCTTAATCACCGTAATCTTAAAAGTGATGCTGAAAAGTGCGAGTAAAAGTCTACAATGCTCGTGGGTGTAATATATTTTGGGGTTAAGAGTACCAGCTTTTATTTATCCTCTCGCTGAAAAACATAACTCGTCTCCAGGTATTTTAAGAGCTTGTTTACACTCGTTTTCGCCGTCGTATATTGAGGTCAGTGTGTGGGAACATTGTGCAACGCGTCTGGCTGTACCTCGCCCTGCCTCGGCCTTGTCCCTCAGCCAGATACCCGGTGAGCCTCCCTAACCTAACCTGAGCGCGTTCTCCCTATCTCTCTACTGGTATGTGGCGGTACTCTTGAACAGGGAAGCTTGCGTTAGGTTAGGTTAGGTTGGGAGTCATTTAGGGTAGTTTTGAATGCGAATCACAATGAGAGTATTTTCCAGAACAACCCGTGGTTAGTTTCGAAGCTACAGCCGAACATTTTTACTCAGGGACCACATACCATTTCAGAGATTCAGAATATGCACCCCACCCCGCCCCACCCTGTACAACACCCAGCACCCTGACCCACCCTGACCCACACCTCCAGCAGCTCTCCCCGACCCCCCAAGGCCCCCTAACTAGCTCCCCCTCACCCCAATCCCCTTGTTATGCGACACTTGCTTTCTGTCTATTAACTGGCTCTCATCTCTTCCTTCCCGAGACCAAGATCAATAAATCTGCATATTATTTCAGGGGATTACGTGTCACTCCCGCAGCTGCTTAGTTTGGCCGATGTGTGTGTGTGTGTGTGTGTGTGTGTGTGTGTGTGTGTGTGTGTGTGTGTGTGTGTGTGTGTGTGTGTGTGTGTGTGTGCCCCTGCCCGCGCCATGCAAGCAGCTCAGGACCCTCCGCCCCTGGGTTCCGATTTAACGCTGTCGTAAATTAGGAGAAAAGTCTAATGCTTGGCCCGGATCGCCGCTAAGGAGGGCGTGTGTCTGGTCCCTGCTTGTCGGGCGTCCATCGGCGGGGCTGTGTTCGCGGGCAGCTCACTCATAAGGCGACGCGTGGCCTTATATGAGACCCTGACCCCAGGGCCGAGGGAGGAGGCTGGCCAACGACCCCCGGGCAGCCAGAGGGTCAAGCACTCGGGCCGGGTAACGCCGCGGCCAAACACGGCATCGCAGTCTTATTAAACATTTCCTGCCAGCCGGGCGCGAGAGCAGACCGGATTATAGAAAAAGCTGAGGTTTTTTTTTCGTGTTTTGAGAAGCGTTTCGAAAGAAGTGACGTGGTTTTGAGGCGAAAAACCTAATACATGCATTTCTTATTGTTTAGGAGCCTAAGTTGAAGGAGAGCTGTGATTTATGAGGAAGAAAAAGCAAATGCGTATATATGCATTCATGTTTTGCTTTTCAGAGTCGTTGTGAAGAGATGCTGAACTTTTGGGGGTGAGGGAGAAAGCAGAATAAGTGTGTGTCTCGCTCAAGTAAAGTGCTATCTAACTGAATTAAAGATAAATCTCAATAAGTACATTTTTTTTCTGTTTCAAGGACCAACTCATATAAATGCAGAGTTGTTTTGCTCTCCAGAACCGTTGTAAAAGAGATGCTGGGCTTTTGGGGTGTCGGGAGAAAGCCTTAAAAATGTGTCCCGATCAAGTGAAGATGAAACTATAATCTAAGTGGAAGGAGAGCTGTGGTTTATGATGAAAAAGGGAAGACCCACTCGTTGAAATGCAGTATATTAGTTTCCTCTCCAGTCATTGTGTAATGGCCCGAAAAGTACTACAATTGTAATGGTATTTTTCCCCATGTAAATAGAGTTAACCTGGGGTGTTTGCGCAACCAGTTATATATGTATGTGGGTTTCTCATGAGAGAGAGAGAGAGAGAGAGAGAGAGAGAGAGAGAGAGAGAGAGAGAGAGAGAGAGAGAGAGAGAGAGAGAGATGGGTGTTGAAACAAAGAGGCCTGTTGTGCTCCCATATCTCCCCTACAATCTGTAGTGTCAACAAAATTCAGAGGTGTCAGGGGTCAAAACAGGGTATCGTTGCCAAAAGTGGTCAATCTGCCTTCTTTTAATTATTGCAGGAGAATGGTAAATATTTATAATGGAAATAAAATACCAGAGACCTTATATTGATATTGGAGGCCTACCAAGGAAATCTCAGGTCTCAAGCAGGCCTAACCTGCGGTCAGTTTGTCACTCCGTGACGTCACACCAAGGCATTTTGGGGCCGAGACTAACGCCCCTTCCTCGCACTAGGTTGTGGGAGCGAGCTCATTCTCACGAGCGACATCGCCCCTTTCAGGTGAGGAAAGAACTGTTCACGGTCTTCAACTCACTTTGGCTATAATACTATAACTGAGACTGGATTCTCACGAGCGACATCGCCTGACAGATGGGAAGCTGGGCGTCGTCCAGACCAAGGCCAACATGCAGCAGTAAACACTTTTGAAGCTGCGTTGTGGGGGATTGCCTGTGGCAGGGTGTGTGAAGAGAGGAAGGAAAGGAGAAGGCCAAAAGGGTGGTATGTGTGTTGTTCTCAGGGGTAACAATGGATAAGCGCAAACACTCACTAGTTTAGTTAGGACTTAATTAAGGTGTGGAATGGTGGAGTCTGTGTTTCCCCGTGTGGGTGGAAACAATTATGTTGGTGCTACTTATTGCCATGTGTGCATGCTAGGTTAAGGTGTTAATGTTAACCTGTGTTCATGGTATTTACAAGTGTAATTAGTGATGTAAGCTAACCTCTAATAAGTGGACCCTGTCCTATGACCCTTAGTTCACCATCAGAATCCCTAAACAATAATTACCTCAAGTAACTTTCTTACAGTCGTGGTACCTATATTACTTGGACAGGTGATGATCCTGTGTGCGATAATGGTGCCTTATAAGACTGGGTGAATAAACTACTAATTTTACTCTGTGGTTTAAATGATCAATAATTAATTCTACTTTGAGGTATAATGAACCTACATAATTAATTAAAAAGAGTGCCCATGAACGGCACGACAATTGTGAAAGAGATGGTGGGCTTTTTGGGGTAAGGGAGAAAGCAGGATTAAGACTGTCCCGATCAAGTGAAGCGCTGTTGGAATTAAAAGATAAAACATGAGGAAGGAGAGCTGTAGTTTATGAATAGGGAAGACCCACTCGCAGTATTATTTTCCTCTCCAGAGTCATTGTGAAAGAGACGCTGGGCTGTTTTGGGGAAGGAGAAAGCAGCATTAAGTCCGTGTTGTGTCCCAGTCAAGGTCTTATTTCAACATATCCCGCCGCCAGTGCACGAGAAAGCATCGAATCTATTATTATTATACAAATCAATTTTGCTTTTATTTATGTGGCCGAAACAATACACCTCCATATCACTGTTTTTAGATCTTATTAACATTCGCCTCCGCCCAGCGCCACAAGAAGAAAAAATGTATTAATTCATTTTTATAATTCAAATCGACGTGTTTTTCTTGTTATATAAAGCGGGGTATGTTTTGGTGTGATACGCTTCGGTGAGCAGGAAGCGGGGGGGGGGGGGGGGAGAGAGAGAGAGAGAGAGAGAGAGAGAGAGAGAGAGAGAGAGAGAGAGAGAGAGAGAGAGAGAGAGAGAGAGAGAGAGAGAGAGAGAGAGAGAGAGGAGGAATTGCAATGAAAGAAGTTTGTTTCCTTTAATCTTACTTATTCATTTATTTATTTTATTTTCTATTATTTTACTTTATTTTATTCCATTTATTTTACTTTTTTTGTGTGTGCGTCATGAAAAGAACGTAGCCAGATGTATGTTTCCTTCAATCTTACTTAATCATTTATTTATTTTATTTTCTACTATTTTATTTTACTGTATTCCATTTATTTTACTTTTTTGTGTGTGTCATGAAAAGAGTGTAGCCAGATGTACCCAAGGGCCAAAATATCGTAATGACCTTTAAACTGTCACCCACAACCGCATAAACCGCCACATTTTATTAGCTCCTACACGCCCTGGCTGACACATCTTCGCCTTTCCCTTCTCCTCCTCCTCCTCCTCCTCCTCCTCATTCTGTTCTTATTATTCTATCTACATTCTTATCTTCAACATCTGTCCTCGTCCTTCATATATTGTTCCTTTCTCTTATTTCTCCACTTTCTTCTCTGGCTCTCTGTTCTCCCTTTCATTCGCTTTCTCGTACACTCCGTCTCTCCACCCGTCTATTATGTCTATTACGTCTATCCACCTTTTTGTTCTCTGTCCCTGCTTCCTCCTCTTTCTCTTAGGTCTCTCTCGTCCCTTCTTTCCTCCCTCCACCCCTCTGTTTTTGCCTTCTCTCCACTCTTTCCTCCAACGCCAACCTCCTCCTCCTTTCCTCTTTTCGCTCTCTCCTTTCCTTCCTTTATCTCTCTGGTCTTTCTCTTCCTTTATCTTTCTCACCCCACCTTTATATTGGGAAGACTATAGATGGCAAGAAGGCAATGGGTGCATATGAAATGTCAGGTCAAGTACTGATTTCTATTTCTTTTTTTTCTATATTTTTCTATCTAACTGTCTATCTGTCTGCTTGTCATTGTGTCCCTTGATCTGTTTAGTTCTCTATTCCGTCTTCTATATATCTACCTAAACACTTCTATCGTTTTTTTGTTTTCTCTATTCCTTTCTTTCCAATATATTTCTATCGAACTATTTATCTCCCTGGCAATCTATCTATCTATGTATCTATCTATCTGTATGTTACTATTCAACCTTCTACTTAATTATTTGTATCTATTTATCAGCCGCTAATATTCCTGCATGGAGGAAAAACAGCCGAGTATGAGGAGCTGAAGGGAAAGAGGTGCAGGAAAATGTTTATGCGCCATTCTATTTATCTCTCACTTTCGTACATTTGGTTTCATAGTATTGTTTCAAATTCATGCTAGTGTGATGCAAGAATTTTCCCAGAAAGACGATGGCGGTCTCAGCTTTTTTTAGATAATGAATGGCGTGGTCAGGAAACCGGGCGAGAGCGAGGTGAGTGCAGTCGTCGGTTTGGGACGAGCTGGGCACAGCCACGGCCGATGCGGGGGCGGCTGACACCCCCGGCACGAGGCAGCGGGATGGGGGACGCGCGCTCTGGCATGTAACTCTGAATGTAAAACTCTGTGATTCAAATATTACCTTCAGGACGATTTACTGATAGATAGAAAGGTTTTAAGTAATGTAAGAAATGTAAGAAATGCAAGTCCAGACAGCGAACTCAAGGCCCGGGTCTAAGGCCTGTCACAGGCTTTTGTGAGAAATCTTGCCCGAACAGGCACTGGTTCATTCGTCTGTAACATCTTCGGCTGTGTTTTCCATCTCGTCATTCATGCCAATGGCATCTTCATCACTGACATTTTCAATAGGCTCTTCTATCTCGTCATTCATGCCAATGGCATCTTCATCACTGACATTTTCAATTGGCTTTTCTATCTCGTCATTCATGCCAATGGCATCTTCATCACTGACATTTTCAATAGGCTCTTCTATCTCGTCATTCACGTCAATGGCATCTTCATCACTGACATTTTCAATTGGCTTTTCTATCTCGTCATTCATGCCAATGGCATCTTCATCACTGACATTTTCAATAGGCTCTTCTATCTCGTCATTCATGCCAATGGCATCTTCATCGTTGACATTTTCAATTGGCTCTTCTATCTCGTCATTCATGCCAATGGCATCTTCATCGTTGACATTTTCAATTGTCTCTTCTATCTCGTCATTCATGCCAATGGCATCTTCATCGTTGACATTTTCAATTGTCTCTTCTATCTCGCCATTCATGCCAATGGCATCTTCATCACTGACATTTTCAATTGGCTCTTCTATCTCGTCATTCACGTCAATGGCATCTTCATCACTGACATTTTCAATTGGCTCTTCTATCTCGCCATTCACGTCAATGGCATCTTCATCGTTGACATTTTCAATTGTCTCTTCTATCTCGCCATTCATGCCAATGGCATCTTCATCACTGACATTTTCAATTGGCTCTTCTGTCTCGCCATTCATGTCAATGGCATCTTCATCACTGACATTTTCAATTGGCTCTTCTATCTCGCCATTCATGTCAATGGCATCTTCATCACTGACATTTTCAATTGGCTCTTCTATCTCGCCATTCATGTCAATGGCATCTTCATCACTGACATTTTCAATTGGCTTTTCTATCTCGTCATTCATGTCAATGGCATCTTCATCACTGACATTTTCAATTGTCTTTTCTATCTCGTCATTCATGTCAATGGCATCTTCATCACTGACATTTTCAATTGGCTCTTCTATCTCGCCATTCATGTCAATGGCATCTTCATCACTGACATTTTCAATTGGCTCTTCTATCTCGCCATTCATGTCAATGGCATCTTCATCACTGACATTTTCAATTGTCTTTTCCATTTCGTCATTCATGTCAATGGCATCTTCATCACTGACATTTTCAATTGGCTCTTCTATCTCGCCATTCATGTCAATGGCATCTTCATCACTGACATTTTCAATTGTCTTTTCCATTTCGTCATTCATGTCAATGGCATCTTCATCACTGACATTTTCAATTGTCTTTTCCATTTCGTCATTCATGTCAATGGCATCTTCATCACTGACATTTTCAATTGGCTCTTCTATCTCGCCATTCATGTCAATGGCATCTTCATCACTGACATTTTCAATTGTCTTTTCTATCTCGCCATTCATGTCAATGGCATCTTCATCACTGACATTTTCAATTGTCTTTTCCATTTCGTCATTCATGTCAATGGCATCTTCATCACTGACATTTTCAATTGGCTCTTCTATCTCGCCATTCACGTCAATGGCATCTTCATCACTGACATTTTCAATTGGCTCTTCTATCTCGCCATTCATGTCAATGGCATCTTCATCACTGACATTTTCAATTGTCTCTTCTATCTCGCCATTCATGTCAATGGCATCTTCATCACTGACATTTTCAATTGTCTTTTCCATTTCGTCATTCATGTCAATGGCATCTTCATCACTGACATTTTCAATTGGCTCTTCTATCTCGCCATTCATGTCAATGGCATCTTCATCACTGACATTTTCAATTGTCTTTTCCATTTCGTCATTCATGTCAATGGCATCTTCATCACTGACATTTTCAATTGGCTCTTCTATCTCGCCATTCATGTCAATGGCATCTTCATCACTGACATTTTCAATTGTCTTTTCCATTTCGTCATTCATGTCAATGGCATCTTCATCACTGACATTTTCAATTGTCTCTTCTATCTCGCCATTCATGTCAATGGCATCTTCATCACTGACATTTTCAATTGTCTTTTCCATTTCGTCATTCATGTCAATGGCATCTTCATCACTGACATTTTCAATTGGCTCTTCTATCTCGTCATTCATGCCATTGGGGTCGTCATCGTTGACATTTTCAATTGGCTCTTCCATTTCGTCATTTATGCCAGTGGCATCTTCATCGGTGGCATATTCAATGGTGTCTTCCACCTCTTCATTCGTGCCACTGGTATATTCATCGGTGACATCTTCACCGTCAGGAAGGGCGGAACTATCTTGATCTAGCGATAGCCTTGTGCTCTCCTGTTCTCTCCTCGCCATTTCTTGTGCCTGGATAACCCTATGCAGGGCGGCAGCTTCCTGGCGTGTTTTCTGGAGGGAGGAGGCAAGGAGAGCATTTTCCAGCCGGAGGTGTTCGCCGGCCCTTCGGTCCCTCTCCAGGGCAGCACGCAGCGGGAACGTTTCGTCCAGCAATCCTGTGTGCTGCCGCTGCAGGGCGGCGTGGTCCTCCTCCAGGGCTTCGTGCTGGGTGGCGAAGAGCATGTGCCTGCCCAGCAGCTCCTGGTGGCGCTCCTGCAGCTGGAGGAGTTTCTGCCCCTGGAATTCCAAGGCCTTCCGCCAGCTGGCCTGTTGCTGAAGGAGGCTTGTTAGGACCTCCTGTTGAACACTGCTCCTGCCCCGAAGGGCGACGGCGTCCTGTAGGCAGAACCGGGCTATTCCCAGCAGCCTGGTCCTTTCTGCCGCGCCCGGACTTGTCGGGAAGAGGAGGGACCCGTCCGGCGCGGGCTGTCGCCGTTGCCGTCCACATCCTTGGCGAGGGCCTTGGGTGCAATGACCCATGGCTCCTGGGCCAAGGTGGCCGTCCATGTCCAGCAGAAGAAGGCGAGGACGAGAACTAGACCCATAGTGAAAGAGCAACTGGAGCAAGTGGAGCAACTGGAAATAAAAATAAGTGAGTGAGAGGGTGAGAAACAGAGAGAGCGAAAGAGGGATACGTGCCTGACACCGAAGACCGCATGAAAATAGGGAAATTTTATGGAGAAGAACTGTAGGGGAACAAAATAGACTTCAAGAAATGAGGAAAGATAAGTGAAGGATATGGGAGAGGGGGAGAGGAGCAGGCAGTGTAAAGAAGAAATAGGGAGATGGGAAAGAGAGAGAGACTTCAAACTTACTTCAGACACACCAACACACGACCTGGTCGGGCCGGCACACCTGTCCAACGCTTACCTGTCTGTCCTTCGTTTTCTTCCTCCAATCTTCTGTTCTTCCATTTATCTTCTCATCTCTCCATCTCTCCCTCCTCCTTTCTCCATCTCTTCCTTCGTTCCTCCTTTCCTCCCTCCATCCCTCCTTTTCTCCCTCCAATTCTTTTCTCTTCTCTCCTCTCCTCACGCCCTCCTTTCTTGGCAAATTTCACAGTCCCGCAAAAGAATAGCGTCGGACATTAATACTCTCTTGTTAAATCCGCAAAAATGATTCCGCGTTGGCTGCGTCCGGGAAAAGCTTTTGATATACTGACGCCCGTAAACTGGGGGAAGATGTGTATTAGCGTTGATCTCTCTCTCTCTCTCTCTCTCTCTCTCTCTTTCATTTTTTTTTCTTTCACTGTCTTTCTCTTCCTTCCATAAATGTTATCTCTTGTTCTTTTTCTTAATTCTTGTTCATATCTTTACTCATTCTTTTTTTTTATTTCTTTTAAATGTTTCATTTTCTTTGATCACTTTCTTTTCTGTTTACTTACTTCATGGTCTTTCTTTCTTCCTTCCTTCCTTCTCTCAGTCATTCCTCCCTTTCTTTCTTCCTTCATTCATCTCCTTCTTTCTTTCTTCCTTCCTTTCTTTATTTTTCTCTTTCTTTACTCCGCCCATCTACACAAAGGCTGTCTCACACACACACACACACACACACACACACACACACACACACACACACACACACACACACACACACACCTGGACTAATTTAGAGGCAGGTATGCACGCCTCTCATCACCAGGTGTACGCTGCCGACCTTCCTTTCTTCCTTCCTTCCCGCGGCTATTGTATTGAAATGAGCGGCCCCACCACAGACCCCATCCCTGCCGCGCCCGCCCCAAACATCCTCCTTATATCTATCCTCTTGCCTCCCTTATTAATCGTCTTTGTCCTCGTCGGTGTCTTTTTACTGGTCTTCGTTTTCACCCTCGTCAGACTCCCTTTCTTATCCTGCTACTTGTCTTTCTATTCGTCCTCGTCCTCTTCCTCGTCAGCGTTCTCTTACTCTAGTCATCGTTTTCAATCTTTGGCTACATCTTTTCCTCGTTAGACTATTTCACCCTCGTCCTCGTCTTCGTCCTCGCATGCGTTCCCGTTTTCATCCTCATCAGCCTTCTTTTTGTCCTCCTCCTCGTCCTCTTTTTTCTCTTCTACCTACTTCTGCTCCTCTGCTCTTTCTGCTCCTCTTCTTCCTCCTCTCTGTTCTCCTGTCCTTCCTTCTACTTCTCTTCTCCCTATTTTTTATCCTGTTCCCCTTCTACTCTTCCTTTTATGCTCTTCTACTCTTCCTCCTAGTCTCCTCTCCCTATTTCTGGTCCTGCTGTTTCTCCTAATCCTCGTTGCTTTCTTTCTGTTCTCCTGTTACTTCTCCTCTAGTTTCTCCTACTTATTTTCGTCTTCTATTTCTTTTTCTTCTTCTTCTTCTTTTTCTTCTTCTTCTTCTCCTACTCTTCTTCTTCTTCTTCTTCTCCTACGTCTTCTTCTCCTACTTCTTCTTCTTCTTCTTCTTCTTCTTCTTCTTCTTCCAAATCGTCCTTGTCGCCCTCGTCGTTCCTGTTAGTTATCTCCTTCCTCTCCTCCTTCCTCTTTCCCCCTCGCCCCTCTCCTCCTCCTTCTCCTCCTCGTCCATATCAAATTAACACACGGGTCATTTATAACTTCAAAGAGGCCATTACTGTTCTCAAAAGCACCGGAGGAAAAAACTTACAATGACGATTACTTTTGTCTTTCAATATCAAATAAATACCAGACGCGGAGGCATTTATTTATACACGGGCGAATCGGAATCACTTTGAGAATCACAACAATAAATAGAAGCGAGGAGAAGCTGTACCCAGGATGTCATGGTGGCCGCGTTGTTAGTACGTATATATCGAATGGAATCGTGGGCTGTATTTTTTTCATCATTTATTTCTTTAACTGTTGCTACTTGGGCTTCGTGGAGGAATGTGTGATTGGTAAAGGAGGATATTCGCAAAGGAACATATGACTAGCAAAGGAACATATCATAACATACCTATTTATTGATGTGTTTTAGTTGCACTCCATTATATATCAGTGGCCAGGAGAAAACCTAAACATACATATACCACGGGGCTACATAATTATCACATTCCTGTTCTCCGATATCAAACGTTGGATCGTTACCAAGTTAAAGAATCAGTACTAAGGATCTGAGGGGCCGATAGAAAGTCGTGACCCAGACTATGAGCTACGATGACTGCTCGCCCTCGACCTCCTGATAACATGTAACGATCCAAATTCTCATAACTAAATTTACGTGTTTTGTGGTATAAAAATAGACCGAGGACATTATGAGTAAAAGACGGAGTAAGAATGCTGATCAAGATTTTCCTAATTACCAAATATACGTGTTCTGTGGTATTAAGAAAGACATCATAGGTAAGAGAGGGGAAAATTCCCGCATCAAACTGCCCTACTAACAAATACCAGAGAGTAATTTTAATCCTCCCTATTACAAGAGCTAAGGTTATAGGGAGGAGGAAAGACCGTCCGAGGGAGGCTGACGACCGGTATGTATGAGTGTTATCTTCAACACTAATGACTGCCGACGAAACGAATTATTAGTTGCCTTCATTACATTGCCAATCATATTATTAAATACATATGATAGAAAATTCTCTCTCTCTCTCTCTCTCTCTCTCTCTCTCTCTCTCTCTCTCTCTCTCTCTCTCTCGTCACGCTATCTTCGCAGCTCGAAACACTTTTTCTGTCAGTCTTATAATATTCTGGTTATCCACGTCTTGTAACTGAAAAATAATGAATAAATTAGGGCAAGGTCTGCAACATGCTGTGCCCGATTATCATCCTTACCCGACCCTTTGGTAAAATGTTATTCCCGAAAACAGAGACAACACGGCCTCTGACACGCTCACAAGGCAAGCACCACGAGAAGACTGAGAGCAAGTTCACTCCTCAGGCTACCCGGGCCAGGTGGCAGCACGCGTTTCAGGGTCAGGCCCCCGATGCCCATAAGCGCGGCCGCTAATTTGCCAGACGGTTTAGGAGAGGGACTAACGCTAATTATTGGGGGACGGGGGATGAGGGGGGGGGGCTTCCAGGGGCTGTGTGGCGGCCATGTGCATGGGCCTTTCCGTGTTTCTCAGTGCTTTATGGAAGAGGAGGAAGAAGAAGGAGGAGAAGGAGAGGAGAGAAGGAAGGAGGACGAGGACAAAGAGGTGGAGGAGGAGGAAGGAGGACGAGGAGGAGATGAGGCAGGATGACGATGATGGTGATGGTGGTGGTGATGATGATGAGGAGGAGGAGGAGGAGGACGAGGAGGAGGCGGAGGAGGAGATGAGGCAGGATGACGATGATGGTGATGGTGGTGGTGATGATGATGATGATGAGGAGGAGGAGGAGGAGGAGGTGAGAGAAAAAAAAGATAGTACTCGATCTCTTCCCTAACACACCCATTACACATTATATCACGACACACACACACACACACACACACACACACACACACACACACGCACACACACACATGCACATTACACACATGATTCACGACACACACATGTCCGCGCCGCACCATCTCGCTGCCCACACACGCGCGGGATAAACCTTCCTGCCAGGGCCACTCTAACCACGGTTGATTAATGATACAGAACAAAGTATTAAATCTCTCTCGCCCTCTCCCTCTCTCCCTCTTAGAAAACAAGGACGCTTCTGACGGCTACTTGTCTGATGTTTATGCTTGTCTTGGGGCTTTCGTGGAGGCGTCCCAACAGCTGCCGTGACGAAGCATACACTATAAAAAGGAAAACAATCTTGCAGGAGTAATATAATAAAAAAATGATTGATTAATTGGGGTATCAAGTCATGGCGCAGGAACTACAGTGGTCATATGGCGCTGAATATATTTAATAGCAACCTACATATGCGATTTATATACAGTTAAGGGTTGATGCATAAAAAAAAAATCGAAAATAATGAAAACTTAACTAAAAATATTCTCTTATCAAACAAAGACACTTACTTATGATAGCTGAACTAACACGTTCGTCTCCCCGTTGTCATTTTCAAACTGGCATCATTGCAACTCCAGTGACGCAACGCACAAAAAAATAAAATGAATATACGATGAATGATATGATGAAAACAAAAACATCATTCTTCTTTTCGTACAAACAAGGACGCCAAGACAGCTACTTTAAATTGTTCATCCATCAGCTTAGTAGTACCTCTAAAAACAGCTGTCCTTCCTTTTACAGTAATTCCTCCTCCCTTGTGCCACTTAGAATCTTTTTAGAAGGGAGAACAATCAAGACATTTTCGGGGCTCCATTTGGTAATTCATATTTGTAAACCACTTGCGTCATATGTACAGGAGCTTTGTTGTACCGCAGCTTCCTTATTACCCCCTAAAAAGAGTAAAAGCTAATAGATATATAAATCACAACCTTAACCTCACTGTGTCAACCTCACAGGGTCTCTCATTCTCAGTGTCTGTCAACCTCACAGTGTCTGTCAACCTCACAGTTTCATTCAACCACACAGTGTGTCAACCTTACTCTTTGTCAACCTGACAGTGTCTCTCAACCTCACTTTGTCTATCAACCTCACACACTGTGATCAATCTCACAGTGCCAATGAACCTCAAAGTTTTTCAACTTTACAGTCCCAATCAACCTCACAGTGTCTCGACTTCTCAGTATTAACCTCACAGTGCCAACCATTCTCACAATGTCAATCTTACAGTGCCAATCAATCTCGGTGTCAATCTCCCAGTGTCTGTCAACATTACAGTGCCAATTAGCCTCACAGTCCGTCTGTCAACCACACAGTGCACGGCTGTCAACCTCACAGTCCGTCAATCAACATCACAGTCTATCTGCCAGTTTCACAGT